>NW_019524815.1:432130-663058 GCF_002814215.2 Seriola lalandi dorsalis | reverse complement strand
CCCCACCCCCACTTAGAATGACGCAAGGCGAGGTGAAGATGAGGGTAATTAAAATGTGGATGCTGTGCAGTGAAATGAAGCCAGTACAAAGACACACCTCGTCCCCAACAGGAAGACAACAACAAGAAGAGATGAAAATGGGGAAGGAATAAAACTGATCAGGCGTGTTGTCAGGCTGTAGAAATATGTAAACAACATACTGTTTCAGATGTTACTTTCAGCAAATGTTTCTCAGCTATAGAGACTGGGAACAGACAACAACTTTGATGCCCCGCGTACCGCTCTCTCTTTCACACACAGGGAACAAAGCGGTAGTGCGGAGCTTTGATTGATGCACGTAGCTCCAGGACAACTAGGGAAACAGGTGAGATAGTGGCAGCTCACAAAAAGAGAGGGGAATCAGATCCCAGTAACTGTACCATGGAAACTGCAGAGAGAGGGATTGGCAAAACCAGGGAGGGTGCAGATGGAGGAGTCACCTTGAGGGAGAGGAGGGGAAGGAGGGAGGTAAGGGACTCAGTGGCAATGCCAATTTGTTTCTTTTCAGGTCATAAGCTTGTAGATATTGAGGTCTAAAGTGGAGTGTGGAATTCACAATTGTAGAAAAAACATGAGATAACTGCTGGAGAAAAAACCTGTAATCCTGAAAAATATCTTCACAGGTGTCCGCTAGTGTTTGCATTATTGTGTTTGTGTTTCAAAACACTGTCAGTCTGCTCAGTTGGAGTCAGTGGGACTCTGGTCTTCCTCTCAGTGGAAGTGTGAGTGGAAATTAAATTATATTGATTGAACTTTCACACGCAGCAGATTGATTTTCATTCCAGAATATGAGTACACTCCATTAGATGTCAATGTAAGATTTATATACAACAGTGCTGTCCTGAAGCTAACATGGGCTCCTGTTTATGACAGCAACAGATTTAGGTTTGAGTTCTGTAGTGAGATATTAGAGAAGGAATCAAACAGCCAAAGTGAATGAGAAGGATTAATCACAGCTTTTCTTACACATCACTGATTATAAAGTCAAATAGTGTAAATTTGGACATTAATTGCCAGAGTTTATGTCAAATGGTTCTGTTATAAAATAGTGTCATTGTCATTTCACTGCTAGTTTGAAATTCTGAAAACTGAGTGACACAGCGGTGACATCTGCTGGTGGAGTATTGACACTGACTTAAAAGAGAAGCATGGTGATATTCTGTATTTTTCCTACTGTCAACAAATCCCATGAGAGGACCAAAACCAACAACAGACAGATCTGACTAACAGGTATTGTCTGTGTAGCCAAGGCCTTATGAAGCTTATTCCTCTGTGCCATAGAGCTCCACCTAAAAACGACACTATAGCAGTGCGTACCATTTTCATTTATTACAATGAACATGGGTTCTGCAGTTCATTTTGAGTCAGTCCGACATACACTATCGTGCTGCCATAATTACTCATTCATCAAAATGCTTTCGTAAAAATAAATTGTTTACTCCTATTTGAGTAACACTACAGTGCTTCAGTAGGAACCGATGGGCCACACACATTGTGGAATTGGAGAACTCATGTTACGATAAATGGACTGTGCTTTTTCTACTGTGTCAAAAATATCTTCAGTGAAAAACCTATGATGTATCCGTCCTGTCAAACAAAGAATATGAATCTGAACAAAAAGTTAATTGGACAAATAAATGGACACAGTAACAGTACGATTCACAAAATCCTTGGTATTAAGGAATAAATCAGGAACTAACTTCTGATTAAGAAAAGTTACTTGCAAACAGACTGTTAAAGAAACAGTTTGTATTATTTATTCCCAGATATCGATACTGACCCGACACATAGTGACTCCTTAATGCATCATTAATGCTTTACTCTCAATCAACTGCTAAAAGGCAAATAACTGCTGACACACATCACAGTTATTTATTGCCTTTGTTCCTCTATTCTGAGTAATTGAGGAACTGTAGCTCTGTTCACCGATTCACTTTCTATTACTTCAATGGTTATTGCTAAGGATTATGTATATCTTATTTTAAAGTATGGTGGATGGAGGAGAAAGCTCAAAGTGAGTACAAGCCAGGATCAGCAGGCCAGTTTCTACCAACAGTAAGCGAGAAGGAGAGAATTTCTGATGTTTCTGGAAAAAGGTTTTACTTTAGAAATGAATTGCTCACATATAACAGTGTTTTAAACTAAATCAAACTCAAGGGCACTTCAAATTTGTTGTATTTCTCATTGAAAAATGAAATGAAGGTGTATTTACACTTACAAGGCTGTTAGTGCAGTGGTGTATGTGGGAGGGTAGACAGACTAGCAGGTATTTGGATAGACACAAAGCACGGACTGAGGCATAATGGGTAACACAAATTCAACCAAAAAAGTGGAGAAAATATTAACAGGACAAATTAATTCAAGCAGAGGAAACCCTGTACTGTTGAAATGCTTAATGTTTTAAAGTGTCCTTGACTGTATTTGGGAATACGCACTGGCTTGGCTGATTATTGGAAATTATGTCCATAAAACCTTTTTGAGAAGACCAAGGACAATTCACTTGTTAAGTGCTGATAAGTCAGAGTGCTTGTTTGTTTTTTTTTTGTTTGTTTTTTTTTTTTTATCAGTGCCCTGTTTCACAGTTTTAATGCGTCGCTGTGAAGTGCAGGAACTAATCAAATCAATCTTAATCACCACCTAATGACATTGCAATTTTGATGTGATGATTTGTAGAAGCATTCTGTGTTTTGATAGCTGTTACCAAAAATAGTGCCTCCATTATTATTAACTGGGCGACATGTTTCCTGTTAAATGATTGGTTCACATTTTTAAGGTCTGTCTTAAAACAATACTCACATGCCAATGTGTACTTTGAAATAGTCCTTGGTTTGTTCCTCCTGTCCATAATGGCCACGAAGAAATTAAATACCTTCAAAAATGATTTCACTGTAAGTGATAGGGGACAAAATCCACAGTCGTAATTCTGTGTGCAAATGGGTTCTTAAGTTTCTTAAGTCTCAGTTTAAGACAATCGCCAGGCAGCAGGGGGAAGTCACAGACCGCTGCGGTCTGCGGAATCCCACAAGCACAATCATAAATCTACACTCACACGATTGTTTGGGTTTGAACACATACCCAACACCAGTCCACCCAGACCGACACGGACCTGAAAAGTAAAATACAACAAACAGACGGCCGTTAAGTATTGTTGTCTTGCGGTGTCTTTAACGTAAACTCAAATATCACACTTCTATGTCTGTACAGAACTAATGCCATTAGTAGAATTAGTCACACCAGGAAAAAACACAAAATAAAACCAGTACCCACCAATATAAACCAAGTTGTTTATATTGGTACCTATATATCTATATAGAGAGAGGTGTTACTTTATTTTGGTATTCAAGATTGTAAATAATTTTGGTACTAATTGATGTTGAAAGCAAGAAAGGTGAGGCTTCAAATGACAGTTTTGCAATTTAGAATGTGTGTGTCTTGTTTGAAGTGTGTAATAGTGTAATGATAATATTATGATATGCAGGTTCTCTTGTTAATCTATGCGATGAAATATTTGTGCAGTTAAGTAATTTGATCGTCTATGTTTTTTATACATAAGAGAGACAGAGACTCTTTCTATTATTTTTACTTTTACTACTAGTATATAATTGGTATTTATCATTTATTTAATTTTTAAAAGTTACGATAATTTGTTTGATAAACAGTTACAGTTTGTGCAGAATAGTGTGTCTTCAGTTATATCTGGGGCAGGTGGCTGAAGGGGAAATTTACAAGCTACAGCCGCCACTGCCTACACGGTTAAAACAAACCGTGCTGGATATTTAAATGAATGTATCCTCGAGGATGCGCGCGCTTCTTGGCAACGGAAGTTAAGTTTGTTGCTTCCGCCGACTTCCTCAACCAAAACTACACACTAAATCCAGGCACTTTTAAACTAAAATGCCGGCCTGTTGTGTGTCTGGCTGTAAAAATCGATATTCCCCAACCACCAAACTCAGATTTTACAGGATACCGTCCGGGTATCGGCCGTTTCAGGCCAACCGGAGACGTTTATGGCTACAAGCACTTCAACAAGTGAACTGTAGCGTCGAGGGGCTCAAAGGAAATGCTCGTATTTGTGGCGCTCATTTCATATCAGGTAAGATAAGATACACGCTACAATAGGTACTCGACTCGCTGGATTTGGTGCAAGATAATGTTTAACTCTGAAGCTGGTTAAAAAAAAACGTATGTGTCTGTTTTTGTTTTACAGGGGAGGCGTCCATGGACCACGACAGTCCTGACTTTGTCCCTTCTGTGTTTACTGTGTCTACTAAACAGAGCCCCAAGAAAAAATTGAAAAGGTAAGACACGTTAAGTAATGTTTTAAGATAAGTGGATGGACGATCGTAAAGTTCCATTTCCGCAGTGTATAAATACTTAAATGTTTAAGCAAATGTCCTGCATTAAAAATCTGATTTGAGTAAAAGTACACAAGTATTAGCACCAAAATGTACCAACAGTAAAAGTACTTATTATGCTGAGTAGTCCATTTCAAAACAATGTACGTAATATCACTGGATTATAATTATTCATGAACTAATGTGTATATCACTTAAATGTTGCTCCTGGTGAAGGTGGGCCTAATTTAACAATAGACCATTTGAGTGTTCGTGAACTATAAAACTCAATAAGAACTGATCATTATAGCCTTCATGAGAGTCGGAGTAATTGTAGGACTGTTGTATTAGGCAGCATTAGTTTTAGCCAGGTCTATCTAATAAATTGAGTATGCATTATAATTTATATGTTGAATATAAATCTGAATCTGCAAAGTAAGAAGTTGGAAACTAAGGTTATGAGGAAAGTAAATGCAGCAGAGTAGAAGTATAAAGCAGCAGAAACTGGAATTACTCAAGTAAAGTTTGAGTTCCTTAAAGTTGTACTTATGTACAGTACATGGTCACTTTCCTGCACTGGTTCATTTTCTATCAATTGTCATTGTATGTAGTGCACTGGGCCCAGTTTGTGGCTCTCATAGTAATACATGGGAACCACAAACTGAGTCTTACTTTGTAGTGTGCTGGCTAGAAAACCAACAGCACCAAAACATCACAAAATCTTAGATTATGCTGTCAAATACGTATAATTTCATATTAAATCATACTACTTTATTCCCTATGTGTTATTACATAAGCCTTACTCCTTGTCTTTTTGGCTGTGGAGGTCATTTGACTTCAAGACACAAATTCATGTACAACTGACATATTAGACCATTAATTGATCAGTCAGTCAGGAAATTAACTATTTTGATTATCAATTTGTAATTTCCGCCATTTTATAAACTAAATTGACTCTGGTTTCAGCTTCTCACATGTGAGGATTTGCTCCTTTTCTTTGTCATATCATAGTAAACTGAATATCTCAGTGTTTTGGGCTGTTAATTAGACATATAAATCAATCTGAAAACATTGCCTAGGAAAATTATAATGGGTATAATTCACAGTTCCTGACTTCTTGTAGTAAAAGCAATTCGTCAAGGAAACTATTTTTTGAGTTGGAGGCCTATTTTCATGGTAATTGATGTCTTGCACATGACTGAAGATTCAGTAACATGTTGTGGACCATAAATGGTGGGATTCTCAAATATTTCTGTACATATGTTTTGCTATTGAATAATTACATACCAGTCTCTATATACCTTTACAGAGCTGAAGAAAAGGTTGTAGTCCACCGTTTCTGTGAACAAATAAAACATACAAACATTGTTATTATTACCAAGCTGTGCAGTTGTCTTTACATCTGTACCATAGTAAACTGTGTCTGGGTAATTATACAGTGCAGTAGCTACAGTAGCTGTTACAGCCCTGCTGCACCAGTGTCTCTCATATCAGTCTTTGTTATTGCCCACCATCTTTATTGCGGTTGAAAAGAGCAAACTTTTCCTTTTCCACTTTGACAAGTAGATATATGTGATCCATTTACTCGATATTCAGATGAATTATTTTTCACAATTTTTTCACAAGATTTTACGGTCGTAGAAGAAAGTGCCACCGTAAAGCCAGTGTGGAAAATGAAGAAATAACAACTCCACCTGTAGTTGATTCTCCTGCGGGCATCCAGACGTCTGTTTTGAAGGAAACTGAAAATGAGCTTTCAGAAGAAATACAGACAGCATCAACCCCTTCAGTGCCAAAGGTAGCAGCTATGACTTAAAATCTTCATATGTAATTCTGTGTTACTATTGTGTTTAGAAAGCACACAAGTTTACTTTTGTGGTGGTGGTGGTGGTGGTGACAGTGGGAATAGTTGTTGCCAGATCATCAGAAGTAGAAAGATAACATGGTATTTATGTTGAGCACATTTTTCTGCAATATCTTATATTGCTCTAAATTGCTGTAAAGAAATGGTTCTCTTATTCTTTGAATTTCTATCTTCCATTTTCATAATCTCTTTGTGTGTGTGTGTTTTGTAGGAAGAGGAAACATTGAATGAAGAGGCTGAGGCTGAAACTAGAACCAAAGCAATCACATCACAAACAAAATCCAGCAAAAACAAGTCACCACAATCACTTAAACTACCAGCAGGCATCTCAAAACTAGACAAAATGAGTCCTGTTGTGCTCCTAAAACCCCTAGATCTACCAGCAGGTCGGTATCAGTACGAGCTTGGCAATCGGAACTTCACCGGTGTATCTCGGCTCGTGAAACACAAACAGCCGCATGAAGAACAAAGAGTGCAACAGTGTGTCCACACCGCCCGCAACAAGGACACCTCCTTTCCCTGCAACATGTGTGACCGACTTTTCACTACAAGTCATAACCTCAAGCGTCATAAGCTGCTGCATGTCAGAGACGGCAGGAAGTGCAGGAAGTGTGGCGTTCTGTTCTGTCGACGTCACAAACACATTTTATTCCTGCCACAGGCCGCGCCTGTAACCGAGTCTGAACAGGATTCCTCCATCGATGAGCTGCAAAATGTAGGCAGTGACGTCATGCCAGAAAACTGTCCGCTGCAGGAGTCTGAGCAGATACAGACTGATGACTTGGATGATGATGATGCTCAGGGCACCATAACTGAAACGCCTACGCTGACAACTACTGCACCTTTACCGACCCCAAACCCTGGACCTTTATCCAAGCCCTCTGAGGCCCCACCTCCAGCCTCATACACAAAAGTCGTAGTAGATGTCCCTGTACCAGAGGTTCTGAAACCTTCCTCTGTGCCGTGCCCACCCTCACCTGTACCCAGGGACTCAGAAAACCCAGGTACCTCATCTCAGCTTATGACACCCCTGCCTGACAAACCTGCAACCTTCAGTCAGCCCCTTCTCCCCCTGAATCTAGATCTCCCGTCCTCACTAAAGATCTTTTCACCTAAGTTCCTCACCTCAGCACTACTTGAGGTTAAAAGAAATTATGAATATATTTTAAACAAACCAAAAGTTGTTAAGAAGGTTATTGAAGTGAAGGAGGAACCGTGCGAGCTGCCGTTGATTACTCCAGATGAGCAAAGTGTTGAGCAAGTCAAAAAGGAAAGAATTGCTTATGACCTGGAGATTGAGATCTGATCTAAATCTAGTCCTTTAATTTCAGTTCCTCACTTTTAAAAACAGGCATTGAATCAGTTTTATACTTTGTTTAACTACAATTTGACCTTACTGTCAGATTGGCCCGTTTGCCTCAGTCGTAATGTTTCACATTCGACTATTACTTATACCAAGACTTGGGCTTGGCATCATAAAGCTATTCAGCTATTTCATCAAACACACTGGTGTGTTTGGTAAATACTACAACTAAAACGTAACCTAATTCGGGCTAATTTGTAGGAACTTATTATTGTGATATACTTTTGCTTTTCTATTGTTCATGTTTTGTTTGGTGTTCCTGTGATATATGTATCTGCGAATGTATTGCTGCACACTTCTCTACAATACCTGTTTTCTTTGGCAGTTAGCCCTAACCTTGCTCACAACGCTAATATATTTTAAATAGAAATGACTGAATTCATGCTGCTATTTTTTATTCAGTGAGAGCTCTATAGTTGAGATGCTGTCACATCTTAATCACGGATGAGGTGAAATTTGTTTTACCACTACAGTCTGGCATTTGTGCTGCAGGCTACATTCTGTACTTGGCAATTTGTGGAGAAATAATCAGCTTAGTCTGTGAGGAAATCCACTGTGCTATAAACAGGAATGATATGAAGATCATTATCCAACATCATACCTGATAACAGTAGTCACTGGATACACAAATGCAGCAATTCCAATATTTTGGATACACAAACATTTTTTGAGTGTGTACTAAAATCTGCAAGTGGTAGAAATCAGGATGCCTTGGTGAGAGATTAAACTACCATTCAGACTTTGTTTTCCCATAACAGGAATCACCTAACAGACTAAACTGTGAAAAACACTAGTACCCTCCCTGCTGTTTTGTAACATAGTTTGACCTGCAAGACTCTCGACTCATGTGACTTGTCAAACATATTGCCTCATATTCACAGTACTGTGTGAATCAGGTTTAAAAACAGTTGTTAACATATTAGCCTCCTGTTAATCTTGTCTGTCATTTTATTTTTAAATCAACTTCTTATCAGTTATTACAGTCAATCGACGACAATTTCATTACAAAGTATTTCCAAAATATTTTCTTTGCCTCGTGCTATAACTACTGTGTAGCATTGGGGCCTATCAAGACTACGATTAAAGCTGTCCTTTTTAAGTAGATAAAATCACAAACGATGTGTTGTTGGCCATGTGCCATCTGCTAAATAGATTCACTTAAATAGATGCACTGGAGTTGAGGGAACCTAAATGAATTGTAACTGCTCGATAAAGCATTTTATATTGAGCATGTTTCTTTAATTAATAAAGCCATTAGTTACAACTAATAAGCCCTTAAAAAGGACGACTTATTGCTTGCGTTATGAATTTACAGTTTAGCAGCCCGCTAAAGACAGAACTGCTGTTCTAACCAATTTTGATTAAGATAAATACATACATACATAACAGAACAGACACGTTCACAATACACAAATCTGTGATAGTCCTCGCAGCACATGGAGTAGCCTACACACTATTGCATATTAAATATACGAGCATATTAAAAAAAATTAAAATAAAAGATGAAAACCAGATGTGCAAAGAGGTCAGTGTCCATGAATTAAATTAGATATCCAAATTACATTAAACAAGTTGAATTGTACTGCACTTGTTGTCAGTCATTATTGCACATGAACTCATATGGTTAAAAATATGTCGGACAGCCACATTGCTAGGAAACAACACTCGCTTTTGGCCCATTGTTAATGTTTTTCTGCAGCTTTGAATTTGATACTGAAGACTGATTGAATTTCAACATCGATGAGACATGAATAAGACTGATTTCTGTCTCTTAAATCTGCATTTGTGGATAAACAATTTTACCAAAAGTAAAATTAGGTCAAGTGCATTTTGATTTTATTACTCTACTGTGCATTCCTCTGTGACCTCTTGTACCACATCTCTGAGCCAGTTGAGAGTTCACTGTCTCCCCTCTGAGTCCATCTGCACACTGTACACATCCTATTGGTGGGACGGCACCGGTAATGGTGGGCGCTGATCCTGATTGGTCTTTTCGGCTGTCATTTAAAGCCAACGAAATCAATGATTGGCCGAAGTCCTCGCATCCAAGCAGCAGATTGGCTGATGCGTCTTCGCGTGGCATCACAGATGACAGGCAAGTGGTGCTGATGCTGTGACAATGGGAGTCATCCAGATAAGCATCATCTGGACCGAGTGCGCTTAAAGCACAGCGGCAGCGCACACGCTTAACTGATCGTAAAGGGACGGGAAAGGCAGCTGGGTAGAGACACGGGGAGGAACCTCCAGCTGCTGCACTGAAAGGGTAAGTTTTCCCCTGGAAAACAAAATGACATGCCCGGGGCGTCCGGTTAGCTGTCTCTGAGTGGGGGCTGGGGATCAGCTCTCAAGTACGTTGGCAGCAAGACCGTTATTACCGCCGGCTAGGTGAAGCAAGGTTAGCAATCTCCAGTAGCTTTCCTCAAGAAATTCAAGATGCTTTGCTTTTTGGCAAGTCTCATACATACTGGACGTACTGTAGTATATATGCAGCGCTTGTAAACCAGCTGTGAGTCAACTCATCTCCTTGGTCGACTGCATTGCGGAGATAGCAAGATAGCATGTGTCTAATATTCTCCACGCTGCCCTGTAAATTAGTGGTCAACACAACAACACAGCGGGTCACAAGGTCCTTTCCAACATTTTCTTCAGCATGTTATTTTGATGCTTCTTCACATCCTGAGATTTCAATGTGTCTGACATAATTTATCATTCCTGCGGATCAAATTTGCATGCAGATTTTAAAAGAAATGAAAATATAAACATGAAAATATAATTATCAAATATGTAAGTGCAAAAAAACCCCCACTAAAGCATAGTTAACAGCATGATCATTTAAACTAGCTATTGCATGCATTTGCACAGATTTGTAGTGAATTGCTTTGCATGCTGGGATTTGAAGTTTGAAGTGATGTGCATCTGTTGACTGAAGTGAGCAGTCCACGCTTGCCTGCAGGCTTGCATATGTGTGCATAAATGGAGTGCACATATACAGTATGTTGTACTTATGCTTTATAGCCATAGATTTTTTTTAATGCTGGCAACACAGAGGCCATTTCTGTTGCTGTAACAATGCAGTGTTTGGCTTCCCTCTGTGTTTTAAGTCCAGTGATGGGAGTGTTCAGCCGACAGAAGTTTTTCCAGGAGCTTGCTCATGGCTGCCTGCTGCCTACGGCTCAGCAGGGCCTGGAGCAGGTATGGCAGCTGCTGGTTATCTGCCTGCTGTGTCGGCTTCTCTGGATGTTAGGTGAGAATCCAGTTGTTTTGTGCCCAGTCAGTGTTATTCTCCCTTCATATGGGCTGCGTCATCATAATCACCTGTGCTATTTTTTTATCTTGTTATCTTGCTTATGTCAGGCCTCCCTTCTTTTGTGAAACACCTGGGCACAGTGGCCGGAGGTTTCTACACTCTCTACCTGTTCTTTGAGCTTCATATGATCTGGGTGGTCCTCCTCAGCCTTCTCTGCTACCTCTTCCTCTTCCTGTGCCGCCACTCCACCATCCGAGGCACCTTCCTCTCCATCACTGTGCTCATCTACCTGCTGTTGGGGTAAGAGAGTGCTCCTCAGATACCTGACAGCTCAGCGGCACGCATCAAGTCTGTGTTTTCTGGAAAGAATGCTTCAAAGCCAGTGTTGCGGTGACTTTTAAAGTTTAATGTGCAGCGAGAACAACATCACATCTGAGACTATTCTTATCTAATTTTATCAGAGAACTGCACATGATGGACACCACCAACTGGCACAAGATGAGAGGTAGGTCAGGCATCTCTCATAGATAAAAGCAACAAATGTGGTTATTCGAGGTTTGCCTTTACATTTAGCATCAATAATGTTTAAGTGCTGCTGCTGTCATCCAGGTTCACAGATGGTGGTTGCCATGAAAGCCATCTCTCTGGCCTTTGATTTGGACAGAGGTGTTGTGACCAGTGTACCCTCACCCATTGAGTTCATGGGCTATATTTACTTTGTGGGCACAGTCATCTTTGGCCCCTGGATCAGCTTCAACAGCTACAAAGAAGCTTTGGAAGGACGTAAGCTGGTAGGTGTAATACAGTGTCTCTTAAGCATGGAAGAAGGTTGGGGGTGAGGATTATTTAAAAGATTTATCCTGACACTGGCTGCTAACTGTGTAAATCTTTGGTTCTTTTCTTTCTTCCTCAGAGCTTTTCGTGGCTTTTCAAAGTGTCTGTTAGCTGGGTGAAGAGCCAGGTGTGCCTTGTTATTTCCAACTGTGTAGCGCCATACCTCTTCCCTTATTTCATACCTGTTTATGGAGACAAGCTACTACGGAGGTGAGTGGAACATAAAGATACTTGTAAACAAATGAAAATGTTTATTTCCGTTCTTCAATTACTTATCACTTATGGATTAATTCCATCTTTGTTTACAGCAAAAAGAGGAGGAAGATCAGGTAATCAACTGTTTCCCTCAGTGTCTCTCAACATTGCAATCATGCTTTCCTCATATTTTGTGCTGTTTATGGCACGTTTATTTTCTTCTTACCATTTGTGCTTCACCTTTTACCGGCACGCATGTATCCACATCATCCCCCACCTCACCCCACCCCACCCCCACCCCTCTGTGCAGTCACATGTGTTCCAGGACACCCGTCTCACCCTCTCATTTACCACAACTGTCTCACCATCTTGAAAACTGTGGTGAGACGTAGATCATCACATGGCAAGTCAATAAAAAAAAAATTGTGTGATTTCAATGTTCCTCTAATATTAACTGCTACAACTTCCCTCTTTATTCTGTTGCTTCTCAGAGGTACACTGGCAAAGTATGTCTTTTAATTTTGTGCAATAATTAGTTCATTAAGTTGAAATTTACTGCATTGTAATATCCGCCTTTTTCTTCCTCTTTTAATGGCATTACATTAGGTGGTTGCTGGCGTATGAGAACACAATGTCTTTCCACTTCAGCAACTATTTTGTTGGTTACTTCAGCGAGACTACTACCACTCTGGCTGGTGCAGGCTTCACTGAGGAGAAAGAAAACTTCAAATGGTCAGAACTTCATGCGCAATATTAACATAAAGTGTGTTTCTCTTTATTCACATTACTAAATGGGCCCCCTCCCTTTTACCTTTTGTTTCGTAGGGATATGACCGTGTCCAAGCCCTTGAATATAGAGTTCCCTCGGTCGATGGTGGAGGTGGTAACATCGTGGAATCTGCCCATGTCTCGCTTTCTGCACACCTGTGAGTTCTAATGCTCGATGGCAGCAGCTGTTTTTGCTTTTCGTTCTCATTATGAATGGAATGATAATGGCTCATTTAAAGAGACACTCATGCAAGCTGATGCTCTCATCTCACAGATGTTTTTAAGAGCGCTCTCAAATTTGGGACATTCTCTGCCGTCATGGTGACATATACAGCCAGCGCCCTGCTGCACGTGAGTACTATTACAAAGCAATCATAGCCCGTACTCTGAAATGTAATGTGTCCGTGTCAACAAGTGGACTGTTTAAATTCTAACTCTACTTGTGTCTGGCAGGGTTTGAGTTTCCATCTGGGCGCAGTGCTAATATCTCTGGGGTTCATCACGTACATTGAGCACGGTAAGAGTCTGCCTAATGTTGTCTCTTTTCACATTAGAACCTCTCCATTTAGAGAAAGTGCTTAGCTTTGTAGTAATGGTTAATTGCATCCACTGTTACACACTGTTTGTGTTCACCGCAGTGCTCGTAATTTATCTCTTATGGTTGAAAAGGAATTTCACCTCGAGCTTATATTTTAATACTTTGGTCTTGTTTTGTGTTTTAGTGTTGCGGAAGAGGCTTGCAGCCATTTTTAATGCCTGTATACTGTCAAAGAAATGTCAGCCAAACTGCACTCACCAGAACAAAAAGGTAAAATGTGCCTTTCTCTTTTTTTTGACAAAGAAGGTCCTTTTTTTACCAGTCATTTATCATTATCAGTGGGCTCTTCAGGTTTACAATAAATGAATGGATTCAGAGGAATAGTTTGACATTTTTGTATAAACAAATACGGTTATTCATTTCCTTGCAGAGAGTTTGATGTGAAGATCAATACCACTCTCCTGTCTGCATGCTAAATACGCCACTGCAGCCAGGAGATGATTAGCTTAGCTTAGCATGAAGACTAAGAGAAGAAAGAAACAGTCTGGCTTTGTCCTGAAGTAACAAAACAAAAACACCCTCCAGCACCTGTTAAACTCATTGATAAACATGTTATATCTTGTTTGTTTAATTCATCCAAATGTTTTAAAACTGGTTATGGACTGGACTATTTCTTGACAGGCTGCAGTGACATTTGGATTTTATTACCTTTAGCTTGAGCAAAGTCAGCTGTTTCCCCTTGCTTCCAGTCTTTATGCTAAGCTAAGCTAACTGTCTCCTGGCTTTAGCTTCATATTTAGATTCATTCATTCCAAAGTTAACTTATACTCACATTAACATACACGTTGAGTTGAGTTGTTTAAATACATGTCCAACTAATGCTTCATGCTGCACAAATAGAAATCTCAGTTCCAACCACAGGACTGTGGTGTTTTTACTTGGTTTGTATATATTCTGGATTTCCTCCAACTATTTTATTTGTGCCAACGGCCATTGCACTGGCATTGCTGGCACTTAGTTTCAGAGCAGGAGGTGCTCAAAGGGGGGCTACGTAGTAGATCTTCTGGCCTAGTTAGCATTCAGAAAAAAATCTGCTTTCTATTTTTACCCTCCACTAACAAAAATATGTAAATTAAACCCCATATAAATTTCCCCTCAGATTTAGCCTAATAATAATAATAATAATAATAATAATAATAATAATAATAATGATAATGATACTGATGATAATAATAATAATCCTCAGCAGGCCAAGTGACAAGTATCAAAACAACACAAGAAAAAGTCAAACAATTAAAACTGCATACTTAATAATTTGTTAAGTAGTGTGGAGTTTTTTTGGCATTTTTGCCAAAATCAAGAGTGAAAAGACAGACAGAAAACATGGAGATGACATACAGCAAAGGTCCACAGCCTGAATTCAACCATGGGCATTGCAGTTATGTGACATGTGCCGTTACCATTCAGCAACGAGAGCAGTCAAAGGACCTCATGTTTCAATGCCAGAGAAAAAAATACATCTGCTGCCGTTGAAATACAGCAGGTCCCATGAGCTGCCTTGCACTGTCAATTGATATATTTAAGGAGTTTACTGGCAAGATGCCCTACAAAAATCCTTTGTTTTTATATTGGTTCTGCACATCAAGAGCTGCAGGGAGGAGAAATAATGATTTATGTGAAGAAAAGCAACCTGCACGGACTGGACAACATGGATTCTATTGTTCTCATCACAATTTAGACACTGATCCATTAAAGCCCCTAAAAATTGGGTTTTAAGTATCTCTCTCTAACATTAAAGATTGCTAAACTGCATTGCAAAATGTACAGCAGTCAAAGTCAAAGTTTCGACAAAAGGGTATTATTTATTACCTATTGTTTAACAGTCAAACACTCATCCAGTGTGCTTCATCAAGACTGTGCAAGAAGCTGATTAAGTCAATAGATTTTTGGAACATTTAAAAGAAACCCCCCCCATGGATTGCAAAACAAAAAAAATGTGGGTAAAAGGGTCTATAATACTGATTAAGGAGATTCCTTGTTCTCATGTGATGCTTTGTCTCTCCCTCTGCAGGAGCTATGGGTCTATATGATTAACATAGCATTCAGCGCTTTGGCAATACTCCACCTGACGTATCTGGGCTCTGTGTTCAGCTCCAGTGTGGACTACATGGAGGAGGATGAGGTAAGATGAGACTATACTGATACCCAGAGGGGAAATTCACATGTTGCAGCTGTGGAAACAATAGTCAGAAGAGGTAGGAAACAGATAAAGAACTATTAAGTATAATAAACACAGCAAAATAAAACATAAATGGTATTTAAAAGCTTTATATACATTACAACACTTAGACCTGCATGCATTACTTGTGAAGTGTTAAGGAATCATTCTGGTGGTGTGTAATAGAGACAGAACATTTTTAGAAGAGTATAAGTGACTATATATATTCAGCCTGTGCTCATAAAATCTACAGCACACTGTGTGACATAAACATGTGAACTCTATAGAGAAATGTAACCTTAGCTGCATTATTCATAGTTCACTGTCCTACCGCCCCCTACAGGACGATATCACCCATCATACCATTCAGAAGTGGTCAGAGCTGAGCTGGACAAGCCACTGGGTCACGTTTGGATGCTGGATATTGTACCGCCTCATTCTCTAATAATAAGAGACAAAGAAAGAGTGATGGAAGCAATAATGATGAGATGTAAGGCTGGTTCTCCACTTCTGCACTGTGACTTTATCCCGCATCAGACCGAAGAGAACAGATTTAACCTGTATACAACAATAACCCAACACGAAGTGTTCAGGTTGCGCCGCACGTTGGCTGGGTAATCTATTATTCTAACCTGCTGGGGACTAGTTTTGATATCCATGAAGTGGTAGCCCGCTCCTCCCTCCTTTCCTCCGTATCACATCCTTTATATCTGAGCTGCAGTCGTCGAGCCCTCATGTTGTGACGGCAGTTACAGATGTCTCACTGTGAGTCACAATCAATACCTATCAGCATGGTGGAGATCGGCTGCTCCTTTCTGTGGACACATGATAGAGCCCATTGTCTAGGTTTCACCATCAACTGCAGCAGATGTCCTCCAGATGTGGTTTCCCTTCACCTCAAGTGTTTTACAATCGTATTTTTAGGTTTGGAGGATAAAACTGGTGACATTCTTATAGTCAGCAATGAAAAGACTAAAACCAACAATGCAGTAGTTCGTGTCTCAATACATTCTGACTTCCCCAGCTTGTCTGCCTGTGGCAATCAGCCCCGAGCCTATTCACTATACTAAAAAAAGCCAAATTGTCTCCTAAAACAGCTGGGCTCTGTATTTTTTTTTAGCAAACATTACTAAGGCAGGCGTAAATAGATTATCTGAGAGGAACTATTTTCAATGGCAGATCAATATACATATGTTTGGTGCTCTGGTGGCTATTTATAGCTGCAGAACAGTGAATGAGTAATTGACTCAAAATAACCTGCAATGTTCATTGTAATGAAGGAACATCTCACCCAGTGCAAACCTGCGGCTCATTAATATGTTTAAGACAACAATGCAGTTTAATGACACAGAGGGAAAATACGCTATATCAAGCTCTGGCTACAGAGACAACAGTGTTTTGGTCTTTTCATGGAATTTGTTGGCAATAAAAAAATATATATAATATCACCAGAATTATCCTTTAGCAGAGCTTGTCTCTTGAGCATGTGTAAAACAAAGAGTTTACTTTTGATTGAAAAGAGCACACGTTACGGTAATAAGGCAGCAATTTTATTGTCGCTGGTAATGATTTCCCCCTTTGTGAATTTTAGATGAAGAAAATGAATCAGTACATCTAGAAATTAACTTTTGTGGTGCAGTTTCATAGTAGTGTTTTGTATTTTGTTTATTTTGATGATTCCCTTTAAATTGAACTTTTGCTTTGCTTAGAGAAGGTCTTATTAGTATTTGTGAGCATTTGAAAAACTCGTTCACTCTTTAGTATTGAAAAAAAAAGTTTAGAATCTGGGTATTACACATGTGTCAATGTAGAGCAAAAACATTTAAAGTTCTCTTCAAATTTCATATTACAGATTCAAGATGAAATTACACAGTACACTATATTAAATATTTATCCGCAAGTACAGATTTTTATTACACTGCTTCTTTTAATGATGCATTTATGTAATTGATGATTGCCTGATGAAAGAACATGAGCGTCTGTATCAGATTGTGGTCACTTTCTGTCTATATCTTTCTTAAATCTACAACGTCAAAGGATTTGTTTCTTGACTCAGATGTAGTGTTTTAGAGTAGAGCCTGAATGTTCGTTCATGCCTGAGAGCAAGTGCTCAGTCTCCGCAGACCTAATTCCACTCAATCCAACGAGTATTTTAAATACTAGTCTGATATTTAATTTTAAGCTTTTTTTCCCTGTAAATGTGAAGGCACTGATACACCTGTGATATTTTTATAAAATTTTACATGAAACTGGATTTGCCTTTGTTTAATTCAGTGTGGAAGAAGTACAAATGGGTATGTCTGAGAGGATGTGAAATGTGATGATATCAGGTGTACACAGAACTCAGATACACTTGGATTGCTGTATGAAATAGCTGTTTATTTGATTCATCATTATTTACAAGAAGAATGTTTGGACTGTTAGACAGCCAATCGTTGTATGAGGGTGAGTTAGGGAAGGATTGCAAAGGGGAGACAAACTGTTATTTTGCGCTCAAAGCAATGGTCCGGTTTAACCCGGAGTCTATTTCTGAGCATCCAATAAGGCAGAGCGGACAGTGCCGGGGATGGGGGAAGGAACAACGGTCGAACAACAGATGGTGATGGATGGAGATCGGGTTCACTTTCTGCCTCTGTGAGAGGTGAGCAGATGCTGTATTGGAGGGCCACACAACAGCCCAGTCTGCAGGCTCAGGGGGGAAAAGTGCGGAAGGGGAGGGGAAGTGCACTCAGCCCTGTCTGCCCCGAGGACCCCCATGTTTACGACGGCAGGACCCCAGCAGTGTCTCCAAAGCCATCTTCACAAATGCCTGGAAGTTATTGCTTCTCTCCCTTCGGCTGTCCTGCGAGGGGATGAAACACAGACAGATACCTTCACTGGGGACACAGCAATCACAGCACCTCATTTCAACACCGTGTCCCAAACCACCAAAGTCCTGAATCAACTTGGAAATTGCGTAGTCTGAACACAGATTTGATTCTCTGAGTTAAAAGAACATGCTGTGGAAAAGTCAGGGAATTTCAGTTCATATAAATGCTTACCTCCTTGCTTCTTGTTATCATCTCCTTTCTGATCACCTTTCTTCGGCTGCTCTTTAGGACTCTGAGGTTGCTGTAAAATTAAAGCAAATATAAATAAAGTGAAAAATTTACAGATTGAGAGAAGAAAATCAGGATTTTTTACACTAGATGATTTTCCTACCTTGGTAGTTGACTTCTTGTCCGACTTATTACCTGAAAATAGTGGACACATTCAGTTGTATGTCAAACATTTGGAGGCAAGGTCACTTTTGTTACAGCTTTTGTCAAATAGAATTCCATCCAATTTTTATACTGCAGTAAACATGAAGCTTTTCTGGTATCCAGATAAATAAAATGTTTTGTAGAATAAAATTTTGTTTAACATTACTTACCTTTTGTTCCTGGCATTTTGGCTGCTCTCCAGAGTCGTTGCTGTTTTTTGAGAATGCTGTGCTTAATCTCGTGTTCAACTCGGTCATTTATGGCCCGTGCTTGTGAATGGGTCTGTCACTGGGGCCCCTTCGAGAAAGAGCACCATGAACAAGCAAAGAGCCCCGTCAGCTGAGCAGCATGCCCCACAGCTCTGCAGGTCTTTGCTGAGCCAGGCGAAACCTCAGAGCTGACCTTGTAATACTGCCATTGTGAACCCGCTGGAACTGTGTGTTCACCTATTGTCCATGACAAGAAAGCACTTCCATCATGTTACAGGCGAGGTGACAGTGTATTTTACCCTTTTTCTTTTATGACAGCTGGTTCATGGATCAGATTTTTTCACATTGATTAGCCACATTCAATGAAGGATTTTGTCCTTGGAAACCAAAATGAGAAGATTTTGTTGATACATATGACCATTAGTCTTCAGAATTGTCAGCACTATAAGAGGAGGATAATAGCCAGGATCATTATGTGATACTCAAATTTGCATGCGTTGCAGTTTTCATTGTGTGGACTAGTGAAGTATTGCTTTTTGCCCCTAAAGGATCCCATGGTCCCTTAAGACAACACAGTATGTAAATATAATGAGTGCCACTGTAATTAATGATTGCTTGTGTGTAGGATTTGTGGGAGGATAAATGTAAAGAGAATAAATTCATAATTTAAAATGTCATTTTTATCTTATCAGGCCATGATGTTGCAAATCAGGTTTTTGGTCGTGGCCAGTTGAATATCCTAATCTAATCTTCTGGAGTAAACAATAAATGTAAACGCTGTGAATCATCATGTGAATTCATGTGGCTCCATATCAGTTATAGTGGGCTGGTTACACTGCGTCATGTGACCTGACGGGGAAAAAAAAGCAGCGATGGAGAAAAGCTAAGGAAGGTGAGCCGTTTTCATACATTTTTCTCGGCTTATTTTTGCTGTATTGCCATAACGATGGCCTAATACTCTGTGTAAATTTTCTAACTGATAGACTGTCTATGTGCATCGAAGAAACAACGGAAAATAGATATTTATGCGAGGACATCGGGTATGATGTTGTGGCTAACTTGCTAATGGCTAGCTAACGTTAGTTAGCTTTGCGTCGTTAGCTGTCAAGAAGAAGCCTCGCCAGCTCTTGGTGCTGTGTGCTATCCGCATGTCAAAAATTACCCAGACCAGTCATTCTTTAGCACCATTTGAATTTCATCTCGATTCACCTCTTGTGACACACTCGCATTATAATTCATAGCCCAATAACAAGGTGTATTCCCTGTGGTGCCATTAGATTCTGCATCTCACTTCATTCAACGTTGTGAGGAGAGGGTGGGGTGATGTTTCAGTTTATATGAATGTAACATTCATGTTAGCCAAGCTGTATTCTTATGTGCACATAGTTAAAGCTTGTTAGTTAAAGTTGGTAAAAAAAAAAAAATGAACTGTGTGTTGTGTATTTTGACAGGGATCTGCCCTGGCAGTGGCTTCATCTTTACCCAGAGTGCTTGTGGAATGGCAGCAGTTTGGCAGCAGGTTTTGGCAGTGGACGCAAGGTATGACTGAGTCAGGCTGCAGGTTTTAATAGTTTAAATTGATGAAGAAGCTATTCAGACGTGTAATTGCTTATGGATCAACTTGTGAGTTATTGTGTGTGCTGTGTCATTTCATTCCCTCCCCAGGTACAATGCTTACCGCACGCCTACGTTCCCACAGTTCCGAACTCAGTACATCCGCCGACGCAGCCAGCTGCTCAGAGAGAACGCCAAGTGTGGCTTTGAGCCAGGGCTGCGTAGGCAGTACCTGAAGCTGCGCAGTCAGCTGCTGGCCCTGCGCTACGGGCCCCTGTCTGAGCAGAGCAGCTTCAGGGCCAGCAGTGTGCGCAGCTCCCGAACCACACTGGACCGCATGGAGGTCAGACCCAAAGAAACAGGAAGGGCAGGGAAAGTAGAAGAGAAAGAATAGGAGGGGGTGTCTGTACTGATTTGGAAGAGGAGATATAAAATATCTGAGAGTTGGAGTGCAAATATAGAATACAGCATATGAGAGCCATCTGGATGGCTAGACGTTAGTTTTCATCAGTCACTTGCATAGCCAAACAACACTTTGGTTGCCCATGAATATAAAGCTGAGCAGCTTGGTTGAAATGGCTGGCATTGCCTGTTTATATGGGCAGTGTCGTTAACTTTAAAATTGCATGGTAATTTTCAGTATTTATTAATGGTTATGTTATGATTATTTGTGGTCACAACTTCTGCCATTACTTGCACTCACTCCTATGAGGTTCTGTCTCCCCCTGCGGTCCCCCTCTTCTCTTCTCCTCTCCAATCGGGCAGGACTTTGAGGAGGACCCCCGCGCCCAAGGGGCTCGTGGTCACCGCCGGTCCGTCAGCAGAGGCTCCTACCAGCTACAGGCCCAGATGAACAGAGCCGTCTATGATGAGAGGTACCAGGAAAGGACGCCACACAGAGATCCTCAACATGCATCCAAAATCTTGTCTCATCACCTTGAGCAATGAATTCTCTGTGACTTATTTCTCCTTTGAGCCATTGCATTTTGTTAGATTTACTGGCTGTAATTTTGGTTTGCTTGCATTGAATAATGATCAGATCTCCCATATTGAGGTTTCAGCTGTAGGTGAAGGTTGTGAGGTGTGTTGTATTGATTGTATGCTTACATGGTGGCTTTTATTTCTGGCCGCAGGCCCCGGGCAGTTTGGTGCCCACCTCAGTGGCAGAGGCCAGTCGTGCCATGGCAGGGGACACAACCTTGAGTGAAAATTATGCTTTTGCTGGCATGCACCACATATTTGACCAACATGTAGACTCTGCTGGTAAGTGAATTAAATTTACAATAATCAATTTGTAAACATTTATTTTACTCTCGTCTTCCTCCCTGTGGTCCTTTAGTTCCACGGCTGCAGTTTGCCAATGATGACAAACACCTCCTTGCTTGCTGCTCACTGGATGGCACCCTGTCCATCATGACGCTGTCCCCGCCTCCTGCTAGTGTGAAGGTGACACTCAAAGGTCACGGAGGTCCCGTCACAGATTTTGCTTGGTCTCTGAGCAATGACATCATCGTGTCAACATCGCTGGACGGGACTCTGCGTATCTGGAACACAGAGGATGGTCGTTGCATCAGAGAGGTCAGAGACCCAGAATCCAGCGAGTTGCTCTGCTGCACTTTCCAGCCCATGAATAACAATCTTACTGTGGTGAGTCCCATTCGTGACGTGTTCTCATTCTTATATTCTCTAGTACTGATTCCCCAGTGCCATGAAAAAGTAAAGAGGCTGTGCTCAATCAGTGTGACCTACACTCAGAAATACTTAAAAAAAAAAAGATGAATGAAAACATTTCTATGGACACATTTTGTATTTTGTATTATATGTTTTGTATTTTTAGTTTTTATTTCATAAACAAAGTTCTGTGTTCATCTTACATTTCTTTTTGTGTCCTTGACCCTAAAAATGATAAATGAGGAGGTATTGTTTATGTGTCATACTACAATAAGTTGTACTACTGTATTACTTATCATACTAATAGGTTTGTTTTGTCCTCAAAACACCATCTGCTGCCTGCTCTCATTTCTACTGGTCAACTCAAAGACAAAAGACAGTAGTCTTGTTTCTGGATTAAATGTTAATGACACCAGCGGTGGTGCTTCATTTATTAGTTCATTGCATTTATTTGTCAGTAACTGTACAAAAACATTAATCTCAATGTAAGAAATGTACCGGATGTAACTACTAGCTAGTTTTCATCTTCCATCCCTGGGCAGGTAGACACAAATTACTTCTGTTGATATTGCAGTAAATGAGGTAAAAAGGAATAAAAATATGGTGCCTCACAATCGTTATGCTTAATGTGATGTCAAATCGGCTTTGTTTTGTCCAGCCCACAGGTTATTATCATATATGATAAAGAAAAGCAGCAAATTCCCACATTTAAGAAGCTGAAAACAGATGATGTTTGGCATTTTGCTTGAAAAATAAATGAAAATTTAAAAATTAATCAATCATCAGTCGCAGTTGCTGGTTAATTGTCAACGAGTCACTTAAGCAACTAATTTTTTTGGCCCTAAATATTTGATAGTCTACTTGACAGACTTGAAATAGGTTGCATAGCTGGCTCCATCACAGTGACGAGCCTTATGAGTCTGTTAACAACTAACTGAAATGTGTATGTGGCTGTATTTAGTTTCTGTGAAATGGGAAACAAATGTTAAGGTTAGTGTGAACACCTAATGAGACACAGCACTGGTTATTGTCATGTAGCTGTTACCCACAGTCTAGTATTATGATATATAGTGTTCAGAAACTGTATGATTTGGAAAATATATATATAATTGTGGTCTGTGGTCCTGGTTTACCCTGAAATCCCAAAAGACAGATGGTGACTTTAGCAGCTTTTATTTTCTCCTCAGAGTTTATTACATGCTGTCAGGTTAGTTAATTGTCCCACATTTTACAACATTTAAAACATTGTTTCATTCTTGAGTGTGAAGTATATTGACATAATTTTGCACACAGGCAAAACCTCCCTTTAGTATCCTTTCATCCCATTCTTAATAACCACATACATATTTACACTGTGCAGTTATTGATTAAGATTTTAGAATTAAATGTCAGCGTTTGTAACCAAAACAAAAGCGTTAAATGTCTTGGAAAATTTTGATTTAACTCTGCTTTTGTAGCAGCAAATAGTTTAATTGAAGAACAGAACAAATTGAAGGCAGAGTTGTGAACAGCAGTTAGTGAAACATGAAGGGGGATGGATATTTGTTTTTAACTGACAGCCAGTACGAACAATAAGGAATTTGAGAGCAACTTATTTGTTCTTCTTTAGCACAGACTTCACAATCTGGTTTCTACAGGTTTAACCAACCTCTCAATTGTCTTAACAAACCAAGATAGTTGATTTCTATTGGATTTAACAGTGTCTGATATGTCATATTGGTGTATAACTCATAACACACGTAATATGCAATATATGTTTCCAGCACATGCTACATTAATGCTTTAAATGCTGTGTGTAGAGTGCTAAAGCTCAAACCTTGCCCTGCTCTGGTTTTCACTTGTCTAATTACAACAGCAAAAACATCACAACCAGTGCTTTTCCCAGTCAGTTCCCGAGTGCTTCCCTGTGGAAATAATGATGGTTCTCACTCCCACTTCTGTGTTCCAGGTGGGAAACAGCAAGCACCACCTGCAGGTGGTGAACATCTCCACTGGGAAGAAGGTGAAGGGGGGCTCCAGTAAGCTGACAGGCCGCGTGCTGTCTCTCTCCTTTGATGCTCCGGGCAGGATCCTTTGGGCTGGCGATGACAGGGGGAGCATCTTCTCCTTCCTCTTTGACATGGCCACAGGTATTCTCACAACATCTCCATCTGATAGAGAGCGAAATGTCCACTGACCATGTTACAAATTCAAATCAGTTTTTTGTGTCATGCACTAAATAGTGTCTCTGCCGGTCTCTGCTGTTTCTGTCTAACCCCCCCACCCCATCCCCCTTTCCTCCCCCACAGGGAAGCTGACCAAAGCCAAGCGTCTGGTGGTGAACGAAGGCAGCTCCATCTGCAGCATATCTGCTCGGTCCTGGATTAGTCGAGAGGCCAGAGACCCCTCCCTGCTGGTCAATGCCTGTGTCAATAAGCTGCTGCTTTACAGGTCAGTTTTTAAGGGCAAGTCACTGTTTACTAATGAAAGGCAGTTTTGTCTCCGCTGCGCAGAAATAGAATTTAAAGCCATAACATTTTGAGTGGTGTAACATGTATGGGAAGATGTATTTACATTGCCACATCAAATTTGATCAGTCATGCCACCTTTTCATTGGCAGGGTGGTGGACAATGAGGGCACGCTACAGCTGAAGAGAAGCTTCCCTATCCAGCATGGTTCCCAGCTCGTTCATAGCATCTTCTGCCCCCTTATGTCTTTCAGACAGGGAGCCTGTGTGGGTAAGATGTCTGTCAGTGTTCCTGCTGTGATATTTGAATAGAAAATTAGACCACAGTTCATTACTTGCTGCAGGCAATCCAGAGTGGGGAAAAAAAGAAATGCAAAAAAGTAACATGCTGCTGCTTTTGGATAAAAAAACAAAACAAATTAGCAAACCTTTCAGTGACCATTTACCTGCCTTTTTTGTAGATTGTATCTGTTGCTGGGTAAATTTACCCTCTGGTTCATTTTCCAGAGGGTTGTAAAATGATCAAATATCATAGATGTAATCAAGTGACGTTATCCAGGAAGTTGTTTACATGAAAGCAGGAATATTTGACACTACTCAACCTAAGATTGTCACCTCACTTGACTTTCCTCACATTTTATTAATACCTACGAATCAACAGTTTTTATTTATTCAAGGTTTGACACTGTTTTAATTATCAGGTTTGTGTTTCCAGTTAACAGAAGTTCCTCACTCGTAGAAATACCCTTGAGAATTTTAAGGATGTATTGTAAAATGATTGCTACAAAAGCCACTGATGTTTTGCAACTTGGTTTCTAATATTCTGTCTGATACAGTGACGGGCAGTGAGGATGCCTGTGTCTACTTCTTCGACGTCGAACGCAACACGAAGGCGATAGTGAATAAGCTGCAGGGTCACGGGGGACCGGTGCTAGACGTCAGCTTCAACTGTGACGAGAGTTTACTGGCATCTGCTGATTCCACCGGCATGGTCATCATCTGGAGGCGGGAGCAGAAGTGACTGATCCACCGATGAAATGCTTCCATCCACTTCCATACAAAAGGCCTGCTGCTCCTTAACCGTCCAATAACAAGTCTGTAGATTTTCACTGGAATGTAACAGGCTGCATTAAACGTTTAATGTAATGATACTCAAGTGCAATCAGATAGAACACCATGCTGTGTAGGTGGTAGGGATGTCTTAGATATTCAACGGGTGGAGGGGGGCGGGTTGTGTGTGTGCGCGCATATACATATATATATATATATATGTGTGTGTGTGTGTGTGTGTGTGTGTGTATGTGTGTCAGTACTCCTACAGCTGCAGCTGAGAAATTGCTTTTCAACAAAGAAAGAAAAAGCACTACTCCCATGCATGTGTCATGGCTTACCTCCGACTCGTACAGAAATGACTGAATTCATGTGAAAGGGATGCAACGTAATGTTCCTGAGAAACCAACACTTTATATCACACCGACAGTCCCTCTGGCATAGATCTAGTTCACTATTAATGTAACGGTTATTCAAGCAGTGTAATCAAGTGTAGTAAAACCGCCTTATTTTGCTTTCAGTTCTGCAATTGCCTGTTTGCATTTGAAACCATGTGCATGACACTGAACACAGAATCAATCTTAGGCATATCAAATTGATCATAACAGAAAAGATAAAAGTGTGTTTTTAAGTATGTGTTTGTATACCTGTGTGTGTGTGTGTGTGTGTGTGTGTGTGTGTGTATGCGCGTGTGTGTTTGTGTGTTTTTTCTGTTCATGCTGGTTGCAGATAATTTAACGCACATACAGAATAAACTACTGTAACTGTCAGTTGTCTTTGTTTCCCTCTTCACAAAAATATATTGGAAACAATAGAATTGGAAATACTAATGTCAGAAGAGCTTAATGTACCAGGGTGGGCAAACCTACAGTGTAGGAGAGTGTTAGTCATTGTGTGGGTCTTCAGCATCTACACAGGATTCCCCCTACGTCAGTGACTAAAACATGAAAAATGTAGGTGTTGGGTGTTATCCATAATGGCGTGCTATCAGATAAGGTAATGCTGGGATCTTTGTTATTTTAACATCTTATTTGTTGTCTTTTTATGGTCTCAAAGGCTTAAAGGTTCAATAATATGACTCTTTCAGTGTGCTCTAGCTGAGAAAACGGTTCATTCCTCTGCCTGTCAAGCATAAAAATCACATTGATAATTATTGGTTGTTGCCATCCTTGAAGTGTGGCTCTGTTGATGTGATCCCCAGTGGATGAACCCTACAGACTTTGGTGAGCCCCTGACTTTTCAACCAGCGCTACTATGAGGTTGACCTTTTTTGTTTTGAGTGTGATATCTCAACAGAGACAGAATTACTGTAAAATATGCTACAGTTATTGAAATTCCTATGTTGTAAACCCTAGCTCCCTGACTCTTCATAGAAGGCCATCATCAGGTCTAAATTTTAATTTGTCCAATGCTTAAGACTCCTGCCAGACTATGATGTATGACATTACCATTATCCTCAGCTGTACTTTGTGTTAAGTGCTATTTAGGAAATGTTAGCAACTTAGATGATGAACATCCTAAACATTATACCTGCTAAACATCAGCATTCTAGCATTGTCACTGTGAGCATGTTAGCATGCAGATTAGCATTTAGCTCAAAGCACTGTTCTATAGTCTTGTTCAAAGCTTCATTGTGTCTAAATATTACTTTCACCTTCAAGCTCCCACACATGTACAAATGTCAATATTCAAGGTCTAGACAAGTTATAAAAATGACACACTAGTGTCGCATTGTCAGACTAAAATATCACCGCATTGCAAGACATTAGTCTCACATTGCCATCTCCCACACTGCTTGCACCATCAGGAGACAGAAAGAAAAAGATAATCAACTGAAAATTGTGAAAATAAAGTGAAAAACAGTGTGAGCAGGAATCTTGAGCTTAAAGTTTTGAACATAATACACAATTTATCCACAAATGCAGTGCCTTCAGACTTATTTTCCTCCCAAGGTTGGTGAGGGTATTGTCACGTTTAAATGTGGCTGTGTGGGAGTGAGAGCACAGTGAATGGTTGCTGTCTGGGAAGGTCAGGACAAGGCTTTGTTTGAAACAGGCAGGATAGGTGCTGATAAAAAAAACCAAAAAAACAAAAACACCCAGAAACCAATTCAAGAGAGCAACATTAAACTTCTCCTCTCCTGTGCGAAACTGAGCGCTGTGATAGGACCATGCTACAAGGCCTCTGCGCAGCCCGGCATCTTGAGAACATACAGTGCAGTGGGCGAGCATAAGTTTTCACAAATGAGTAAGACGGCCTTTGTTGTGGTGTATCTTGGAGAGAAGTGGGAAGAAAACTAAAAATAAGCACTTTAGATGAATGTTCAACATCAGTTCTGGGGAGACAGAGGCACAGTCGGATGGAACCTGTTAAACCTGGACTATTTAGAGGATGTTCACACAGCTGATGCTGCTCACTATGGAAACATCTTTTCCATCAGCCTCAGTCAGTGCACAAATAAAGACAATGGAAATTATCTCTCATTCAAATTCAAAATATAGGCTAATTGTTTATCGAGAAAATACACAATCATACAATGGCTGGATTTCAATCAGGTCCTAATTAAGACTGAAAAATGTTTTTTCTTGCCACCCCTTCTACTTTATTTTATAATGTCAGTTGCATAATTATGTGGTATGGTTGGTTGCAGAGATTTTGCTGTACATGTGAAGTCTGAATGATTTGTTTTACCAGAGAAAGAGAGTCAGTACAAGAAGTGCTTTTTTTTTATGTGTTATGTTCCTCATCCTGCAGAGCAGTAAACCCTCCCTTGAGACAATGAAAATGCTTTTCATTATCAGCTGTAATATTTAATATTTAATTACTGTTTTTTAAAGAGTGGAATGTTGATACTTTCAGAATTGTGAATTTTGTAGAATAAAACTTTTTATTTACTTTTAATTATTATTATTATTATTATTATTATTATTATTTTATTTACATGATGTTACAGTCCCCACTTTTAGGTTTTGTGTTGAATTAAATGTTTTTTTCTGGGATATGTCATATGATGTAGTGATTAAAAAAATGCTTTAAGCATCAATATCAAATCCAAGTTTTTAATCTATACCCCTGATATGTTGCTCACTACTACGCATGTCTGTCAGTATATTTATGCTTGAGTCCTCTCCCCGTCTGTTTTTAAAACACATTTCAAAAACCTTGCAATGCATTAATTTTTTTTATGTGTCACTGTTTTAAGTGAGAATAGGTACATTCGAAGAAAGAAGAAATAACACAATCTTTCTGTTACTTATGATGGCTTATGTTAGCTAATGTTAGCTAATGCTCACACACTTCAGATTGATATTGCTGAACAAAATTGTCTGACATTGCTTAGTCATGTTCTTGATTTTATGACTTCTCTGTTTGTGCAACTGTGATACTATATTTTATCATTTACCATTATGCTGTACTTTGTTTAATTGCAGGAAGGTTTGAATATCTTAAACAACTTGCTAAAGAAACTTACTTGAATTCAACCACATTTTTGTTCTCACATAGTTGTTTGGTTCCAACCTTGTATAACAGTTTTAAATCAGACATCTCTTTTTTGTGTACTTGTCCACCTGTCTCCACAGATTTGACGGGTTGGTACTGTACAAAGAAATCACAAATCCCTTTGACTCTGCAGCGCTTGTTGGTCAGTGCTCAGTGGAGAGGAAAGAGTCGAGATGACTTTTTCATTTAATGCAGTGAAGGGTACAAAGCTAGACTGGTGCATCACAAAATTACTGCATCACTTTTTTGAATGCGTTCGGGAACTAAAATGCACGCAGGATGTACTTTGTGCTACATATACTGTATTAAGTGGTTTGTTTCCTGTGTCGTGGTCTCCACAGGGATCCAGCCATGTCAACATCCAGGCAGCTCAAAACTCAGACTGCATCAAAAGTAGAGTCTTTATTGATGAGTGGGCAAAAGAACCACCTCCGTTAAACTGTACAGTTACAGGATATCATCTCGCGAAGGAATGCCAGACGTAAAAATTATGGACCTCAGTTCACTTTTCACTTTGTCTTTCCATATCAACATCTGTACAAGTTGTAATCCCCAGTCTTGAATCTATGAAATGCAGTGGAATGCATGCTAATACAGTATGCTGTGCAAGTGTCCACATTTAGAAAATTGACTGCACAAATATATCTATGCCGAACATACTGTAGGTCAGACATTTGCATTACATGAATCTTAATTTGGAGAGACAGCTTAATGTAGGCTAAGCCGGTTCCATACACCAAACATCTCTGGGGTCGTTTCCAGCCTGAAGACGTTTTGATATTAAATGTATCCAGATGATCCAGACACTCAAATGGTGACATTTACGTAGAGGGGAAATATAAGAGGGCCTGGTAACATTCAAGTTTCCTTCGCATTAAGTGCCACTTCATTTCTTCATTTTTTTTTTTTTTGTATTCTCATGAGAGCATAACAGTACTTTAAAAACATTCCCAAGATCATCATTTGCAAATAAATGTTCATTTGCTAATGATTTTTTTTTTCAAAACATCATAATTTACATCATCATTCAAGTCATTAAATCCTATGGCCTGTTTGCAATGTACAATTGTCATTTTCTAATTATTCGGTCCCCCTTTTCATTCTCCATCTGTATTTCACATTTGCTTGTACATTACGATTAAAAATAAGACTACATTTTCAATTATGGAAATCCATTTAAAGGATAAATTTCCATATGATGACTGTTCAATTTTGCATGATTTTGAGACCACAAGATGAGGCTGCTTTCATATTGACTCAGTATCACTGGAACCTATTCTATTATCATTATTTCTTTCTCTCTCTCTCTCACTCTCTCTCTCTCTCTCTTTCTCCACCCTCCCTCCTCCCTTTTTTTTCATTTTTCTACCTCTTCCTCTCACACACACATACACACAAATGCTATATAAAAACACACAAGCAGGAATATACATTCCTGTACAGTCTATACAATATCAAATCAAGTCATATTTCAAAATAGTGTCATCTGCTTAACATGTATAGTTTACAAATAAAGGAAAACAGGCAATTTTTTTATGATACAAAGAAACCTGACACGCCCTAAATCAAGTCCAAAAAATCAAGCATGTTAGGGGCTTCTTGGGTTCACAACAGCTATTTAAACGTATCCAAGGTTATTGAGTCCATTCAATATTCTGCAGTCTCCTTTGAATTCAATGAAAAGGTGTCCGGGGTGGTCTATCAATCCATTCAGACCGTTTGAGTTCCTTGATGTGTTTCAGAGTTAGTAACGCTCTGATCAACACTTTCTATTCACAGTCCACAGCACTTTTCTTCAAGGATTTCAACCCTCTGTGTGTCTGTTTTGTGTCGCATGTGACACAGCAACCAGTTCTCAGTCGAAAAACTCTGGGGCGTGTCCCTCTGAAATAAGGCAACATCAATTTAAAATGGCATCTGTCACACTTAGTTGGAGTGGTGATTGTTGTGATCCTTCCTACTTCTTAATCATACAGTACATCATCAGAAATACAAACCATTAAAGAGTTACCAAGGCTTGTCTTTTGTCCTGTTCAAACCTTTGCACCAGACACATTTATTCAAATATCAACATTCTTCATAAAGTAGCACTGTGCCTGCATTTGTTGGCAAAAAATGTGATTTTTGTTGTGCAAAACAACAAAACAGACACTGACACTTAACCAAGGTGCATTATATCACTTCTATTCTCCACGTTTCCCTTTAAAACCTAAAACATTCTCTTCATTAAACTCATATCTTATCACATAATGCAGTAGGCCTCATCCTGGGGCAGGTGTTGTTTAGTCCTCCAGTAGGTGGGCAGGTGAGCTCTCAGCACTTTCCTCAGGTCCTCATTGAGCAGGAGACAGAAGATGGGGTTGACTCCAGCCTGGGCGAAGCTCATCCACACTGTGATGGAGAGGTACCTGTGAGGGATGGTGCAGGACTTGACAAACACCCTCCAGAAGCACGCCACGATGTAGGGAGCCCAGAGCACCAGGAAGAGCAGGGTGATGGTGTAGAACATCCTGCCCAGCCTCCTCTCTGACCTCACCTCTTCCATCCCGAGCAGCCGCCGGTGTTGATTGTGTAAATTTTGCCTGATGCCCAAAAGAGTGGGTGGCATGGGACCACGACCGAACCCAGCAATCCAGTTAGCTGCAGCTTGACCTGTGGCCCCAGGACCGTGGAAGGTCCAGTTCTGGCTGATAGCCGGCACCAGCTGGACAGGTTTCATCTTGCGGTGCCTGTACTCAAACAGCAGCAGCTTGGCATAGAAACCGTGGGTGGCCAGGACCACCACAGCGAGCATGAGCATGAAGCCCAGGGTGTCGTTGGTCTTCAGGTAGCGGTGTTCAAAAATGCACTGATCCTCATCACGGATGAACTTGTATGTCCCCACATCAAAGACAGGTGGAAACGCCATGGCAACAGCCAGAGTCCACACCATGCAAATGATGGCGGCGCAGGTCCAGATGGTCATGCGCTTGGCGTAGAATCGGTGGTGGGCGATGGCAAGGTAGCGGGTGACAGCCACACAAAACAGCATGAAGGCAGCGTGAAAACAAAACAGCACAGCCATAAAAGCCACAACTTTACAGCTCAAGGCACTGTAAGTCCAGGCCGAGCTGTTGTGGACGGAAACCAGCACAAAGGGGAAGCAGGCAGCTGAGCGAACTGCATCGGCCAGGCACAAGTCCAGGAGAAAGAAGTAGGGAGCCTTGTGAAGTGTCCTGTCTCGTAGGACCAGCAGGGAGACCAAGAGGTTGCCTACAAGGCTGACACAGATGATCAAACCCAAGAAGACCAGCTTAAAGTAGGCAGACATATCTGTGGCTGAGACTCCTCCACTGTTGCTGCTGCCGTCACTGCTGCTGCTGCTGCTGCCGCCTCTTGCCAGTCCACTCTGCGAGGCCAGCACAGCCAGCAAACTGCCAGGGCCATCGATGGCGAAGCTCTGGTTAGCCATTCTATCACCTTCCTTCCACAAGAGCCTGCCTGGTTCGGCCCCTTTATAAACACTACTGATCCTCCTACAGCCGTCACCTCCCACGGCTCTCTCGTCTTTACAAGGAGAGGCCGTAAGGGTCTTTTCTACATGACAGACTCATCTTTCCTCTTTGTCCACAAGCACACCACCTGTGAACAGAGACACACATTTTGAAGAATGAAAAACAAGATGCCTGATGTGCGCGTTAGGTCTGAAGCAGCCCCCTAAATAAAACTTACATTTAACAGCATGGATATAGAAGTGCCGTGTTGGGCAACACAGTGGAAATCTCTGCCTTCCTGTTTCTCTGAGGCTGGGATCAGATCAGCAGCTCTACAGCATGCCAGCTCCTTGGCTCTCTCAGTAATTACCTTGCCCGTTGCTAAGATACAACAGCTCACATACTTTGTGCAAGTGTGGGTGTTTGAGTGAATGCATGGGGGTGTACAGGGGGATGGAGCAGACACAGTACAACCAACACTGGGTATGTCCAACCAACAGAGATATTGTAAATGAGCAAAGAACATTTTATGCTTTTGTCTCTGCAGCTCTGTGCATGTGTGCATGTGTGTTGTGCGTGTGTGTGTGTGTATGTGTGTGTGTGTGACAGTCGGTTAAAGAGCAGAGGGTGTAATCTGTGCCATTCACAGCACATACTGTAACAAATATGAGAATACGATGGCAGAGGAGGCAGCCATTTGGTTTCTAGCGTACACCTATGTGTGAAGTGTGGAATTTTACTCAACAGGGGGAGAAAATCATCACTGTGATCATCATTGTCAGGCCTCGCTGCTGAAGCAAGGAACCTGAAATCAGCCTTTTTTTAAAAGATGACATGATTAAAAACATGAACACTCGACTAAAAAAAACCCACATACGAGACGCAGCCTCTCCTAAAAACTCATTTACAGGCATTAGATGATAATAAAATATAGCTGTGCTTGTCTGGGTGGGCCTTGTCTATGTAGGCCATGAAACACAATATGATCTGCTGTAACTGTAGGCTTTTTTTCTTTTTTTTTTTACCATACATAACAGCCCTCTGCCACCTTGACAAATATCATTTCACCTGATTAGATGGCTGCCATGTCAGCTAGGCCTGAAACACAGACTGGAGTGAAAAACAGATGAACAGGTGTCAAAATCACCTCTGCTGTGTTTTTTTGTTGTGTTGTGTGTGAGAGAGAGAGAGAGAGGGAGAGGGACAGGGAGAGGCGGACCTGTGCAGCATTGTGGGCCATAACTTGAAAGTGATGTTTTATTCTAACCGTCTCTCTGGCATCATGTATGACGCGTCTGTTCTCTCCAGTATGGACACAGTGAGGAGCTCCAGCTGTCAACAAACTGTGTCTTTCATTGGTCTCCCGCCCTTGGTGACAGACTGGGCTGGCTGGACCCAAAATGACACAGGATGGCCTGACAGGGCCGCAGCAAGGGATTCTGGGTCCTCATTTAAAGGAAAGAAAAAAAAAAAAAACAAACAAACTTCAAACTAAAACCATCATCCCATACAGTCCACACAGAGTTTTCATATTATATTATATTATATTATATTATATTATATTATATTATATTATATTATATTATATTATAAAAAATTCAAAAATATTGTATTTTAGTATAGTGTTCAATTATTTTGTTTGCCATGCTAGTGGAGTAGCTTGTGTCTACCACTAATAGTTTTTTTTTCCTTTAATGGCACCATGAATTTAAGGTCAAAATTCAAACAAGAAATTCCCATTAGCCCCAGCTATACTTTGTATACACTACAATGCTAACAACCTTAACTAAAATGGTGAACATTAAACTTGCTCAACACCAGCATGTTAGCACTGTTAAGTACAGCCTCACAGCATGACTGCAGATGTCTTGTTTTACCATGTATAGTATATTTATACCAGGTACAAATACTCTACTACATACCAAATATTTTTTGGCACTCCAGGCCTTATGGTTTTACTTCTACAGTATATTCCTCTAACTCCTCAATGGAAATATTTTGAATTATAAAACTAAGTCTTATTGGCTAATTCACCCAATCTAAAATACCCATAGGCCTTAAACAAAATTAAGGTGATAAATTATTTATTTTATATATACTCTGGGGAATTCTGTCTTAATTTGATACCCAAAAGCAGAGAGATGGTAGAAAATATCTGTAGTACAACAAGACACTGCAAAAGTTTTATTAGCAGTAGGCTATTGATACACTAATCAAAAATCATAGGCCTTGGGTAATAATCAGAGCAGCACAACTATAGAAAGATAAACAGAGAACATTTGTGCCCTAAGCTAAATGTCACTGAAAAGATGGCTTTGTCGTGTAGGCAGTAGGCCTACATTTAGTTATGGTATGGTATTAAGTAAATATTAAATAGATGTCTTTTCATTCATGAAATTAGTTGCTATCTGAAAGTGACGAGACAGGCCGGGACTAGCTGCTTAGCGTGCTAACTTAGGTTGAAGAAAAGACATGATAGAGACAAGAGTTAACATTGGTGTTGCTTTACACCACTGGAGACAGCTGTTTGACAAGTTTGATACTAAACTCACAACCCTTCTCCCAATCTGGTACGTAAACAGCTGTTAATGCTAATGCTAGCTATGTAGCAATAGCAAAATTTACAAGTAGCTCCTTTAAGGCTTACTCTATGATTAAAAGTGGAATCTTTTTCTTTTAATGAAGTTGTGTTGTGCAGAATTGTGGGGGTTTGAGGGATGTACTTCTGTCTTAGACAAAATTTGCACTGAGACAATTGTAGTAAACAGTCAAATTTGGGATAAATGACACCAGCGATGGAGGAGGTAAAAGCAATAAACATCCATGGCCCATGGATGCTCGTTCTTATTGAATAAAATGAAATGTTAAAGGAGGGGTAGTATAGAGAATAAGATTTGCCTTGTCTTGGGGGGATTTTGCTGTCAAATATGTCATTTAAGTAAAAGATTGTACTCCTCATTGTTTCAGCTGTTTCTTGTGATGAAATAGCTCCATGTGAACACGCCACCTGCCCATTAGAGTGATGTCACACTGGGTAAGAAAGAAAGAGTAGGAAAATAACCTATTTAACTGCTGTTTTGTAATGTGTCATGACACTCACAGAACTTTTTTTGAAATCACTGCTTAGCATGGCTTTCAGTGGTGTAGATTATTGCTTAAAAGGGCATTAATTATTTCAAAGTGAGCGTCTGTTGTAGAATTCACACTGATTATCCTCCTTGGGTCAGTTTTAAGTCTGCTTAAATTTTTAATACCTTCCACACTCGAGTTATGTGACCATCACACAAATTAATCACTCCCGCCCTTTTCCCTGCAGAAGCCTGTGAAATAAAAGTGCATTCTGTTTTAAGGCCAAATACATCATCACCATATAATCCAAAGGATACCTCATACCCAAAGATGGACAGAGACAATTATAGGTTTGAGGTTTGTAAAGTCAATAGAAGGTACAGTAGGTTGATTCAGCAGGAAAACACTGAAGCGTTTTATGAGACTCACATGCTCAAAAAGTAAAGATGCAGTCTTTCAGGTATCAGCCTCTCATGAGTATAATGAGAAATACTCTGTGCCAAATCAATATGTAGTATCAGAGGGGGTTTCCTGAATAATGTCAGCTTCCAAACACTGATCTCAGCTTACAATGGCCAGTGTGCAATGTACTCTAGTATGACACTATGACTTCAGTGCAATGCATGACCTTTGGCTTCTATCTGCAGCTCATGTTGCTGTGTATTTCCACTTCAAGCGAAGCTGAATGCACTCCAGAGTTGGAGGCGCTACAGGCTCTGATGTTATTTTAGTGGTGTGTCAGTCTCTCCAAAAATTTTCTGCTCTGCACTGCAGTGTCATTACTGTGCAGGAAAACTGTCGTGCATTCGCAGAACGGATGAAAAGAAAGACAAATAAACAGAGACACATAGCAGTAGCAGTACAGGTTATAAGACCATGTTTTAATGGCAATACACTGCAAAAACTTTCATCACTTCAAACATGTCATTCAGTGCTTCAGTCTGTCTGGGAGGTCGCCAAAGTTTTGATTTATCAAACCAAATATGCAACAGTGAGTGAGGGGGCTGGTGTTTTCTAATAATAAATATCACTTTCACATGTCACACTGGACAGATTTTCCATTTGTTTTGTCCTTCAAGCAGCATACATTTCAATCTGATCCTTTTCTAAAGGTCATCAAATTGTCATTTTTTAAGCATTAAGGCAAAATACTCTATGTTTTGCTTTTGTAAACAAAAATACCCATTTATATTATAAGTCTGTTCAGTGTCCCACTATGGTAATGTGTTTTTTTTTCTCTCCTTCATTAAAGACATAAAAACAAATGGAATTCACAAAAGTTAAATTCATGGCAGTGTGGTTAAACAACAACCTTAGCTACACACTGACAACAACAATCAAAAAAACAACTGCATTATAGTACTGAATAAATCAGAATATAACACCACATACACACATCTACACATGACAAGAAATGAAAATATCACCAATATTTTTATAATGACTTTGTCAAAGATATGGACTTGGCATGGAAATACTCACAAATCGTACCCAATAGATCTTTGCTTTGATGAATAATCTAAAAACTCACACAGAGATAAACAACATCAGCATGTGTTTTAACTTGATGGCTTCTTTTGGAATCATGACAAGGCACTTAATTCGTGAATGAACTTTTGTGGCATAATCACATACGGTGCAAGACCATAAGTAGTCCCATGAAGAAGAGGGCACTGGGTTCCTGCATCACTATTGAGAGGGATACGACTCCACTCAGGAAGATGATGGATGGCATCAGATTCCTGTTTACGTCACGCTCAGACCGGGCCTCAGGAGCCTCTGACAGTGTGTTTGATAGATTCTCTAATAATGCGTCAGGGGAAATCTGGGGAGCATCTTCTGTCTCTTCCCAGGCCGAGACAGACTGAAGAGCTAAGTTTTGGCTCGCTTCAGTGACACCTGAACTCACTGAGGTGCTCTCTGTGACTTCAGGTGATGCTGGACTTTCACCTTCTGCCCCCTGATTCTCTGCTACATGAGACAGGAGCACAGGTGTACTGCTCTCATATTGTGCTGGAGACCTGCTGGAAACTTCTGATGCTCCTGCAATAAGTTCACTCAATCCCGACATAACCTCTTGCTCAAAGGCCTGAGTCACACTGGGAGCAGAGACACAGGCAGCTGCCAGTTCAAGACAAGGACGACTAGCTGGGCTTTCAGTCGATCTGTCCTCTCCTGTTGGCCACAGATTTGTCTCTGTGGCTGGAAGATGCATGCAAGAGCCCTCTGAAGGAGGGATTTCCTCTCCGCCAGCCTGGGAGCTGTCTGATCTCGGCTTTGACTCTCGTTGTAGAGACGGCAGCAGCGCAGAGGGACTACTGTCAATGGGCTGCTCTGACGTTTGGTTGCCTAATTCACAGTGGAGTCTGGGTAAAGGCTGTGACTTATTTGGCTGGACTGATTCGCTGGCACAGAGTACAAAGGATGAATTAGTTTGAAGTGTGGTTTCGGAACACAAACAAGGGAATGGTTCACCTGGGGATACAGTGTGAGCGGACAGTGTGCCATCAGCAGATGGAAGCTCGTGGTTGGGCGGGACAGAGGGACCAGATGGGGGAACTGCAATCTGTTAAAGTAAAACAGGGAGACAACAGTGACAGCGAGGAGACTGTAAAGACAAAGGGAAAAGATTTGTATTCTACATTAACATTTCACACAGAGAGAAGAAAAGCATTTCACCGCATACTAATGCTTTTCTGTGAAATGGATCCCATGCTGACGTTGTAATTGTGAGGAAATGCAAACAAAACATTAGCGTTATGATGGGACCGACAGACAACTTATTTTCAGAATTGTTGGCAAGAACTTAACTTCTAATGCCTTTACTTCCCCTGTCATGAATACAAAACAAGATACTTTCCTTTTACTGGAGTCCACACAAAAAGAGATTATCAAAGGGAGGGGAAAAAAGAGATTTCATTGTTACTTTATCCTCAAGTTTATCCATTGAACATATTTTCACCGATTGGTTTTCTTTTGAACAACAGGTACTGGAACTAATGCCATCCAATAATTCTTTTTTTTTTCACAGAAAAAAGCTCATAATATTGAAAAGAGCTTTGAAGCTGCTGTGACAAACCTTCAAGGTCAAATGTAGATAAAAGCATAATAATATAAAACCAAATAACAAACCAGATGACAAAAACAGCACCCAGAAGAACAAGCGCAAGAGCAAGACACATAAAACATGAATAACAGAAAGGCTAAGATAGGGCACTCAAGTGTTAATGTAGAAGATAGCTAGAGACAGATGAATACGTTAAAACTTTTATCATCATATCATTTTCTATGTTAACATCATGTTTTCAAATGAAAATCACTTAATTAACTGGTATCATTTTTGAAGGCAAAACATGACACGTTTTTTTTATAGTGTTTTTTATCTATAATAATAAAAATTTAGCTACATCTAGAGTTTTGTATTCTGCAGTTTTTTTTATTGAAATCCTATGCTTTATAAATTTACAACAAATACTTTCCAAGACATCTGTTTTCAATTTGACTCGTGATAGCACTTTGTGTCAGTCTCAGAGAAAAAATCTATAAAGAAACGTTTTGAAAGCAGCAAAGAATGAGTAAGAAGCTAAAGGGAAACCAAGCTTCTGCAAACAACTGAATACTCAGCACGTGAACCATTGAAATGGTGGACTCTCGCAGTTATACTGACAAAATTTAACTTGAAAATGACAACACAAAACTTGGAGAGTGAATTTGTCAGGATGTTTAACCCGTAGATCCTGAAAATATACTGGCAGACGTTTGGAGCAGGGAGGGAGCTGATGTTCACACAGTTGTTGACTGGTTCACCTTTTTAGTTTAATGCTCAACTGAAGGAAAAGATCATGCATGTGAATACTGGGTGTAAAACAAACATACAGATGAGCTGAATGAGTACATGCCTAACATATATATTTGTATTGTCAGTGAAACATGAGTACCAGATCATGTCATGTTATTCTGTTAGAGGGTCGATGTCCTATTATTATTATTATTATTATTATTATTATTATTATTATTTTAAAAAAATGTTTGACTCACTCTGGGCTGTCTGAGGTAGTTTACTCATTGTTATGCAGATAAACAGTAACTTTCTCCTGCTTCTGAAATACAAATTTCTTCCAGTCTGATATGTTTTATGTATGGCACAATTCCAAAATCAACTTTTGCAGCCGAAATGCTAATGCAAGCCCCCTGGTGATCCTAGTTTTAAGCAGCTCAACATTTCTCTCTTCCACCATTTTACTGTAAAGAAAAAACTGAAAGAAGAACAGGATAGAAAAATGCCTAAACACTATTTAGCAGTACTGTGAAAATGAGTGTTTAGTGTGGTATCAATCTTCTCATTCTCATTCATCCCAAAATGTTGAACTATTCCTTTAACGTGGCAGCAGGGTCACAGTGGTTAAACTGTGCTCCTCTTCTAACTGTGACTGCAACACTATGTGTGATCTCTTTGGTACCATTTCAGTACGTAAAAAAAAAATCTATAAATACATTGACAAGAGCACAATGATAATCGGGTTCGGTACTATAATCACAGATAGCATAAACACACAGGACATTATGATTACACATGGTGTAGATGGATATTAGTGTTCAAAGTCACTTAAGACTGAAAAAGACATCAATTCAAATTTAGAATGGGAAAATCTAAGGTGCAAAAACATGGACAGCATGCATTATGATGTGAATACGATAAGAGGCAGGAGATACGGAGAATAGCAGACAGTACTCGTGCTACAGCGGTGAGAAGCGAGACATTACCTAAGTTGTTGCTGAAGCTTCAATGAGCTGTGAACAATATAAACAACCAAGCCAAATGATGGTGAGCTTTCAATTTTAAATAGGAATGTTTGTTATGTTTTATTAGACACTTAACTCGCATAAAGGGATAAAGCACTTAGTTGCTTACCTGTTAAATGGGAATGTGTCAACAACAGCATGCAGATCAAGGGAATCTTAATGTAATCTAAGAAGTACTTTTCTAAATGTGTGTCCTACAGTAGCACATTCCAGTCATAATGGACTACTTTAACTTCTGTGGGTTCATAGAAAGTTCATGAAAAAGAAGAAGAATCCCAAAAAGAAACCTCCGGTTGGTTAACAATTTATTCCATTAAAAGCAGCTCCAATCTTTCTTTTTTTTTTACCCTTACCTCTATGTCAATCTCTGGCTGTACGATGGTGGGGCAGATGGCTATGGGTCTGACAAGTCCTGATGTGGAGGTTCCTGCCTCTTCTGATGATGTAAAACAGATAAATATACCGTGAGAGCCTGATTAGTCTGAATAGAGAAATAGCAATGACCTTGTCCAACAAAACAAAAAAGTATCTACATTTTATAACAACAGTAGATAAATAATTAAAGGGTCACACCATCAATTTCCCATATGTAATTCAGTTTACTCGTCACAAGGAGGACTACTGCTCAGCCTGTGAAAAGGTTGTAGTGTTTTCTGTGGCTCTGCAGGGAGGTTTGATAAGTCAAAGAGAAAAACCTTGATTACGTCCTAATGGTTATCTTAGTTTGGACTTGAGACTTGGGTAAGCCTGTGTCTCAAACTGGGCATTTACACGAATCCAAAAATAAGGAAAAATGCTATTGAGATGCATTATGGGAAATGTAGGATCCAGTGTTTTCGGAGCCTGACTCACTAGATACTAAAAGTCAGGACATCTCTGCCTCTGCTGCACCAATGTTAACCATTTTAAATCTATCTCTTGTGAGTCTTATGAGACATTTTGGAAAAGCAATACTGAATCGCTGGAGTATAAATTCTACATCCTATGCAGCACCACTATATAGAATTATGAATTATATTCATCTTCAAATATGTATGTCTTCTTTTTCTCAGATATTGAACCGATGTGTCAGTGGTGATTTGGTACGACAGCATCCATACTGTACCTTCTTCCTCTTCCTGCTCATCGTCTGAATCTAAATCATTGTGCATACTGAAAGAAAAGAGAGACATCTGGGTTATAAGATAATATAAAAACAACACAAAACCACTCAATGGTACACTCTCTGAAACACAACCTAATGTCTTTACGAGTTTATACCTTTGAATACAAGGCAATTGAAACCTCAGAGATCTTAGGTTTAATATATAACCATTTTAATAACAGTGCAGTCCCTGAGGCCTAACAATGCACAGTGAAAATACTCAGTTTATAGAGTGGTGTGTATACAGTGTTTATCTGAATGAATTATGGAGAGATGCACTAAGTGAGACCTATTAAAGAGAAATGCATTGATAAAGTGAGCTGAGGCTGAACAACAAGGCTATGGATTTAAAGCCACGTCTTAGTTTACTCTGACAATTTTGTAATTTAAGCTCATTTTGTGCAATAGATACAACATCTGACTCAGCTGACAAACGTGGTGCTCGTGTCTGAAAATAAATGATGCCATTTTGGGTCCAACGATGGACTGTTTAAATAGTAGTTCATGTATAAAGAAGGCAAATATTAAGAGACAGAAGAAGGTGGTCATACGCCATCATTAACACCTGGATAATTAGCCTCATTTGCTGATGCCGTTCAGCTATTAATGGGCTGAATTAGTCATTTTAATGAAACATGGTTAAATATCTTTTTGTACTGTGTGTTTTTGTACGGTTCTGTTTGTGCCTTAAAGCCAAAAGCCTCAGCGATGACACATCTCATTAGAGGGTTTGTTAAAATAGGTGGCGAGGCGGGAAATTACTGAGTGAGATATTCTTGACTGATGATACGGGTCAGTGTAAAGTGTAGCCATAATATAAGCCAGTAGTAGTCTGTGGTGACAGGAATTACTGGATTAATTCAGCTAAATATCTTTATTTGGATATGTCTAATTACATAGAGTCCATGTCCGCCCATGATAGGTGTTTTCATATGTGGTTACATCAGATGCTAAATATTCATAAACTGATGGGAGAGTTGATCAAGTATAGCCCTGATACATTTTTAAATCGTCTGCAAAATAATGGAGCAGAGATGTTTTCTGTCAGGTGACAGAAGGGAGAGGCAACATCGTCAAGAGTCCTCCAAAGGTGCCAAATGAAATAAAGGTCAAGGAGTGTGACGAGCATGTGACAGGAGCTACCTAAATAGAGTAGGCATAACCTGATGAGCTGTTTACGCGCCCTGTCCTTAATGCACTTCCAGTTTTGTTTTGTTTTTATCAGAGGGGCAGATTTAAAATCTGACAGAGCTCTCACAAATATCTTTGCATTATACACGTCTGGTGATGTGAAGCGATTACTTGCTAAGCTCTGCACACCCTGTTAACTTTTTTTAACAAGTTCTCAAGCTCTATCATGACAAGCGCAGTATCCTTTGGAAGAATCGACTCCTGATTTCCAACAGAAGCAGAAACAAAGCTTTTCATTCCGCATATGAGGGTTATATTTGAGATGTCAGGTTGACATAGACATCTAGTCCAACCTGATGTTGTAGAAAAAGCAGGGTTTGGTGCGGTCGTGTGAGCAGGGGTGTGAGTTACAGTATGAAAAAAATAAAAACACAGGGTTGAGATACAGTTAACATAATACATTCTGTTAGCCATACTCAAGCCTGATCTGGAGATTTTGTCCACATCACATTGCAAAACTCTAGACTGACTCAACAGCAAGTTGATGCAAAAAAGATTACGACTGAGGCAGAACGCCGCAACCTCATTGCCTGGTGATCAAGACAGATGACATTCAAAACAGAGGCATTGTTCCTGCTCTGGTCTCGGTATCCACTATTTGCTACAGCGCATTAATGTGTGATATCTATATATGCCTGAGGTGGATACAGTTAAATATAAACTAAACCAGCAATAGAATTACTTCAAAGCAGAAACAGGAGCTGCTGTAAGTAAATCATATTAACATACACTGAGTAATACATTGTAGTGTCTAGACTTGTTTCATCCCATAGTAACCTTTCCTCCCACTGGCTGCTTTGTTAATGTGTTAAAATCCAATTATCAGTTAACTTCAAAGCACCTAATGAATCTGCGATGGTAGCTATGGTGGGAGTGCCCGGCACAGTCTCTGCTTCCCAAATTCCTCCTTTTCAGTCAGTGACTCATCCATCCCTAACAACCCATCTGGCCCTTCCTACTTCCAAACAGCTACACCAATGAAGACCTACATGACAGCCACATCAGTTTATACCCTGGGTGCTCCTTTTATGGGTACTTATAAGCTTGGGGTGGGGTGGCTTTGCTGTTCTCTTCTGTCTCTGTGCAATGGGAGATCTGTCATGTACTTTCATGTGTATGTAACAATATATCAGGGAATTACTTGAGTGTAAGGGAGAAAAGAGGGGAGAGAAATTATTTGTTTGCCAACCTCTAACTACAACCACAAGGGAAGGAGGTCAGTCTGCATCATTGCTCTTCCACGATGACTGTGATCGAAAAGGTCAGAGGTAAATTTTAGTGCAGGGAAACGTCAAGGCTGAAAACGACACCTGCCCTTTGCCTATTTTGATCGTCCTCAACACACCACTGGATGATTGGCATTCTGAAGGGGGTGTGTACTTTCTCCAAAACTCTTCCTCTCTCTGGCTGGAGATGTTGAAGACGCCAGATTGTGAAGAGTAAAACCAGCCATCAACAAACTTTATGTACCCATAAGTAGGTAGATTAGACACTTCCCTCTTGCGCTCATTGTGCAACAGCCTGTGTAACTGTGTTTGATAACATCCTGCTTTACTTTAGACTTGAGTTCTTGTTTTGCTAAAGGCAGTCTCCAGGCAGAACTTCTGAATAAAGCTGAATGCTCATTTCAGCCACAATAACCTCACAGGGAATTAGTAAACAACTGAAGCTCTGCAGCTGTTGCACAACACCTACTGCTGTCTTTGTTTACATCTGTCTCTTTTTGATTTGAATGCTAATGATGTGGACCCTATGCTGAAATTAGTCTAGATCTTAGTTTTCTGAATCTAAAAAGTTTCACTATTAAGAGATTATTGTGCCTTTGAGCATCCTAATTTGATAAAGATTGACAGTTTACAAGGCCTTTTAACAGATTGAGGTTTAACCGCCTAAAATTAATATTTAGCTTCAATTTGTGCAGGTCAGAGGTCAAAGGAATCTCAGACAGTGACCAAAACATTGCACAAATGGCCTGTTAAATTTCTATCCCTCAGTCGGTGTCTGTCTAATGAAAGCACATGTGACAGGTGATTTTTACCTGTAATCTTTCGGAGGTCTCAGGATACTTTTCATTTCTTGCATGTGGACGTTTGTTTGAGGTGAATCATCTTCATAGGTCAGGAGCAGAGTCACCACATAATTCATAGAGGAGTTATTAGCCCAGAAATCACCATCAGATGTTTCATAGCGAACAACAAACTCAATGCGAGAGCCATGTGTGATGTAAGGTGGTGCAAAAGACAGCTTGAAGGAAAACTGATCAGTGTCCCCATCATTAGATCCCAGGACATAATCTGCTGGTTGATCAAAGTAAGTATCCCAGTTGTCCAAGGTCGATCTGATATAAACTGATTTGTCGAAGGAGATGTTCAGGACTCGTATCAAACCACTGAAGGTAAGAGGCTCATCCTCTACTGGAGATATCTGCTCTACCTCCAGTTTATTAGTGCGCACAGCCTGCAGCAGGGCACTGCCGGCAGGTGCGTTAAACTCTGGCAGCAATCGATAGGTCGGCTCTCGCTCTGGCTTGCGGTACTTTGCCTCCTCTTCCTCCCACCTCGCACTATCCTCTTCGTCGTCTGACTCAAAGGCAACAAACTCCTTCACATCCACCAGATCCCCACCTGTTGTATCGGCGAAAGACACTTTCTTTCCGTCAGACAGCGCCAAGTGGATCCGCATATACTCGGCAGTCTCGTCGTAGATGGACTGGCCTCGCTTTCTGGGCACCGGGGAGCATCTTGGGATGAGGCGGACATCCTCGGTGTCATCATCTTCATCCTCATCATCATTATGATCCTCGCCGTGCGTGGGGGACCTACTCTTTGCCTCCTCGTCTGACTTGTCAGTTTTAATCGTCTTAAAAAGCCCCTCTTGACTTGGTATGGTTAAAAAAGACATCTTTGAAGAAGTGTACACTCAAGGAAGCTGTGTGCTGAGGAGAGTACATATGGCGTCTCCAAAAAACAACAAACCACTCAAACCACTACCAAACAGCACACTCGTGATTTGCGCAGTAGTGGCCAGCGTAGATCCAGTGCTGTCCCTGCAATACGCACAGAGCCTCTTCAGTCAGCGTGTGGCGTTAAATGTCACCCATGGAAAAAACTCGTCTACTGCCAGCCCTTGTGATAGTGTATACCCTGGTTTACATGACTTTATGCATCGCACTTTGGCTGCTGTAGCGGAAGGAGCCGTCTCTAATTTTAGCACTGACCTACCGGGATCTACATGCCCCAAATTTGTATTTTAAATTGGTATAATCCTGCGACCCCCCCTTGTTCCGTTTGGTTCAGGCTGGCTGAACGCCTGCGTGTGCAAATGGGTTATTAAAGTCATATCATATTGGCCACTTGCCAGTTTTAGGAAGGCGACATGGGCAGCCGCATCTTGTCGGGGGCGGCAGGGCACTCGCAAAAAAAAGGGAAAAAAAAGAAAAAAGAAAAAGAAATTTACATTTGTGCATCACGTCAATGACGTCATGTCACCATGTAGATCAGAGCGGGCGCCCTTTCTTGTTTGTGCAGCTCCTGCTGAGAAAGTCTCCTCTCTCACTCTAAGAGGTGGTGGTCGACGAGGAGTGGGCGGGGGAAAATATCAAATAGCGCACTTCTATCTCTGTACAGGACCAATGCAATTGGTAAAATAGTCACCCCGGGAAAAACTACCAAATAAACCACAATTCATTCATGATACTATGAAATCGTTAAGAATACTAAACTAGTCTGCACATCACCAACTGTGTGTGTGTCTTGTTTATATTGCTGTATAGCCTACATATATATATATATTGTTTTTATGTGTGGGTCATTTACTTCCGTCAATAAACTAACGCGTAAAGTTGGGAAAGATTTGGATAGCCTCATATTCTCCCGTTGCCTCACTCCATGTGAGAGTCTATTGAGAACAGAGCATGGATGTAAATAAACAAAATATTACTGTAAATATTTTTGACTAATTTCAATCAAGAGAACGTGAACAAAGTTCAAGAATAAATAATTCTTTGCAAAAATGTGCATGGAATCGTGCGCGCGCACATCTTCGTGCGTAGCCTACGCCACGTTTCATTGAGAATTCTACGCAAGGCTTTGGGACATGAGGCCCCACACCTGCTGCATGTGAGTCATGTCTAGAGGCTGGGAAACGATCATCGCTGATGTGGTCTACAGAGGAAAGACGCCGACTTTCAACCTAGCGGCGTGGGATCGAACCCGAGCATGGACTTGAGGTACGTGACACAGGTGTGTGAGTGTGTGTGTGAAAAGAACAGCAAAACAAAACATCAACAAAAACTGAACTCGACCGATAAAAATGTCAAACGCCGCGTTCACGAAACTCGTCCGTTCACTTCGATTTCTCCGTCCGAATTTCCGAAAATTTCCGAATTTCTACGATTTCCAACGAGGACCAACGTGGAGGAAACAGAACACGTGGTATATCCAAGTGGGCCCTGGGTGCTAGCTAAGCTAGCTAGCTAAGGGGGGTTTTGGCTGCCTTTTTTTCAGTTCACAACATCTGGGTTTCTGATATGGAGGACGAAAAATGTCTTTTAATTATTATAATTAATATCTTTATTATTATTATCCTCACCTGTCCTCACCCAATGACGGATTAAGATTAGATAAGGGCGACATGAGCAGCATGAAAACATTTCGCGCAAAACATTTGCGCTATAGTTTTCTATCTCATTTGCACATCAATTACAGCATGTCACCATGTAGGAGTGGGTGCCATTTACAGTTTGTCATCTCACTCTCAGAGGTGGTGGTAGATGGGGACGGGGCTGGGTGAGTTTGCACTTCTATTACTGTACAGAACTAATGCAATTAATAAAATCAGTCACAGCAAGAAAAGCCGCCAAATAAAACACAATTCATTCATAATACTGTGAAATCTTTTAGGATAATTACCTAGTCTGCACACCACCCTGTTATGTTATCTATCTATCTATCTATCTATCTATCTATCTATCTATCTCTATGTTAATCTATTTGTGGGGTGATGGATTTGTGCAGTTTAGTAATTTCATTGTCTATGTTATATGTGTGCACATAAGAAAGACAGACTCTTTCTATTCTTTTTACTTTATTTTGGTATTTATGATTGTATATAATTGGTATTTCTCGTTTATTTGGTTTTGTTAATGTGGTACAAGAATATTTTCAGTAACATTTTAGCAGATCAACAGGAATATTATCTGAATATTTAAGAACTATTTTCAGAAATATCTGTAGGATTAACAGTTTGTTTTCAGGACTAATATCACAGGAATATTGTTATAAAAATTTACAGAAATATTTTCAGACACTGAAGTGATTTTACACCCATCTGATTTATTATATTTGATTTATTAGAAATTATGTTTTGTTAAACAAATTATCAGAGCTTTTAAAAACTAAAAAGTTATGATAATTTGTTTGATAAAAAGTTACAGTTTGTGCAGAATAATGTGTCTTGTCTTGTTGTAGCTGGGGTGGGGGGCTGAAGGCGATATTTGCCCGGGGCACCATACAACCTAGAACCGCCACTGCCTATAGATGTCATCAGCAAACCTCTGCAGAGAGGTGGAAATGATTATTTCAGGATGGAGCCTGTTTCATCACCATAAGGCTATCATGAATAATAGACAGGCCGCTGATTTAATTGTTATTGAATGTACATAGGGGCCAAAAAGTCTGAAACCACTGATCTGTTTAACTGTTCAGTGTAGATAAGGACAGGTGACTGTGGAGGAAAGTCCATGACAGTCAGGACTCCTTGGTCTTCTTTGGTAAGTTTGGTAAGTAACAAGTAGTTTGAGGTTAGTTTGACGTCATTATCCTGCTGCAGCATGAATCCTTCGCCACAAAGATGCTTAGTTTCTGATGCCATTTTTTCCACTATCACAATGCCACTTACTAAGCAATGATCTGCTGGCAACTTGAGGCACTGCACAGCCTTAATTATAGCAGGTTAACACTGGCTGCAAGTTACCTAAACGAGTCTCTGATGAATAGATGAAATCCACCCGAGTGTCATCTGAAGGCATGCTTCAAGGAAATATGACCTCAAAGGAGTTCATTTGGTCAGTGCCCCACATTTGCTTATATTTGATTGCTGATAGTGCAGAATCTTTCTTTTTTCTACGTTATTTTACATGACATAAATTTTTGAATTTTTAAATGTTTCTGAATCCTTAAACATCTGATTATTCCCAGGTTTACATGAAAATACAGATTTTCAATGCCTTCTGGAGCCCACTGTATATTTATGTTTTGCAACATGCAAGCCTAAATTATGCACAGGCAACACAACTAACACTGGACAAACATGATTAACCAGTCTATTTGTGAATTCATCTCATCACTAACAACGATATATGAAAGCCTGACATGAGCTCTAATTGATAGAAAAAATTATTTTTATAGGGCCTCAGTCTTTCTCATACATAAGGCATAAAGTAGGGTTTCACAATTGCATTTAATGGCACTACCAAAAGCACTTACTTTACTTACTTATTACTACTGTATGGTAGAAGCTATGCCGTTTCAAGTATTAAAAAAAGATGACTGAGAGGGAAAAAACAACCTGTACAAGCTTGACTGAGAGGCTATTTATAGTTGTGTGCGTCCTTTTCTGGGAATAAAGCATTCCTATTATGTTATCTAAACCATCACAATGGCAGCTGTTAACGCCTACCTCCTCCATTGAATTTATGCACGAAGCCAAGTCCTTGTTTACATTTGGCTTGACGTCTTCAGCCATGTGTGTAATTAATTACAATTTTCCTACATTTTAATATCGCCTGATCAACGAGTAACCCCTAATATAGAGAGCTAAAAATAGTGTTGAAGTCGCGTAACTTGCAGTCTGTTTTGCTGTTGTCGAGTAAACGTATAAAATTTGTTTTACATTTCTCGAGGTTGTAATTTTCTGCTGCACTTGCTGCTGCGCAGTTAAACCGCTGCTACAGACAGATCACCATGTAAACACACCCTTATAAATGATTGGTGGAGAGGTTTTAGCGCGGCGTACCGTAGCCAATCAGAGGATTGTTTTCCTTTCACGTCGGTGCACGGATAGTAAGCTAACGGATAATGCAAACACAAACTAAAATAAACAACGCGGATTGTCCCTAAAGACGGTATAGCACGGGGAGGTTTTACTATTTGTGCCGACTCTTTCTTGTTGGACTATTATTCGTGGAAATGTGATGCAGCCATCGCTGCGAGGACACACGCATTGGGTAACGTGAGCTAACTGACGTTAGCAATAGCCTGCTAATTGTTAACGTTCCGCAAGGCCGCGGAGACATAGGAGTGCTGCTTCCTCCTCCAGCTTCACTGAGAATGTAGGTAACATTACGGCCCAAGGAACAAAATTACAACTAACTAACTAGCTAGTTCTGTTGAGTATTCGATTGCATTTACATTTGTTTAAGCTGAGCTTGCGGGCTACCTAGCTTGTTAGCTATTTGGCTAGCTAGCTAGCATGAGTGAACTGACGGACTGCAAACAGTCCGCTGACTCTGCATCGAGGAAACGGTGTCCATCACCCAGCCAGGATGAAGGCAGCGCGATTCCCAGCAAGTCCTCAAAAGTAAGTGACGCATTTAATGAAGCCGGGGTTACTTCGGAAAGTCGCAAAAACAGTGAAGCTAAGAGTAAAGAAGCAGCTGAGAGCGAGGGCCAGTCAAAAGATAGCGTGGAAGAACCAGCTGCCGTGCAAACGTTTAAGGGTTCAGTTAGCACGGGTGGTACTAGTACATTTCCTGTCAACAACTCCAGTGCTGACGGTCACGATGCCAGCAACAACGAAAAACCACAGTCCTCAGGTGCACATGGATCTGCTGACGCAAAGGAAGTTGGAGAGAAGACAGCAGGATCAGAGCAGCGTCCCATTGCTCCTCTGGACCAGTCCGACTCAGCAGCCATAGCAGCTGCTGAAGCTCTCGCCAGTCTCACAGGGGGAGACGGTGAAGACAGTCAAGAGACTCCTTGCTCATCTGAAAAAGCTAAACAGGTTAAACAGGGGAGCAAATTCAAACAACGTGGGGGCCAGCATTCCTCCAAAACAGGCTCTAAAACGCAGGCAGCTGCAGCAGATAGCTCCACATCTGTGCACAGTACTGATAGAGAAGATGCAGATGATGTGCCCGAAGCAGATGAAGGTGATGAATCCATGTCTGGATCTTCGTCCACGCCAAGCTCCTCTTTCCCATCAGACAATGAGGACAACGATGATGGGGAGTGTGCCATTGTGTCAGTTAAGATGGCCCCTGAGATGAGACAATCAGTGGCTCTCCTGGCACAGGTACAGATGAGACTGGAAGCCCTTGAGAAGAAAAGCGCCCGGCTTCATCAACGGCTGGAGCTGAAGATTAGTCGCCAGCGGCGCCCACATCTGGATCAGCGTAGCTCCATTACAAAAACCATCCCTGGCTTCTGGGTGACAGCTGTATCCTTAAATTGAAAAATGTCCTTCTTTCTCCATTCCTGCTTTGTGTTTGAGTGTTTAAAATGAACATATAATGGGTCTTTTCTTAACTTGAATGTACCAGCTGTTGAACCATCCTCATCTTTCAGCTCACATTGACGAGACTGATGAAGATGCTCTTAGTTACATGACTGATCTTGAGGTAGGAAGTGTTGGTATTTGTTCTTACAAAGTCTGGCTGTTGTATATGCCTAGTAGCATAACTCAGACTTTTCCTTGTGCCTTTACCAGATTGAGTCTTTCAAGAATAACAAACTGGGCTACAGGATTCGCTTCCACTTCAGACGGAACCCATATTTCCAGAACAACATTATCATGAAGGAGCTGCACCTTGGGATGGGAGGTAAAAATGAGCATGTGGTGATAAAGTCATTTATATGTACATAGTTCTCATTCTCAATGAATGCATAGTGTTATCATAGTCAGACTTTGCATCTTGGCACTATTAATTCATTGTGTACAGTGGATAATCTGAATTCTGTACCAAAACCAAAATATTGTAATTTGCTACACACAGTTTGTTTTTTATTTGGTATTAGAAAGCGGCAAACCCATCTAAAACAATAAATACCAACCAGAGGACATTAGGTCATATTTTGGAGTAAGAAAGTTAAATGGCAACACATTTCGGGGAACAACTATTAAAAAGTGCTGAGCGTGAAGAGCAGCTTGCCAGAAAACTGAGGAAGTTGCATTGCACTTGTTAACTTTACACCCACAATTGTCTAACAATGTAGCTGTACAGTAAAATCAGCAAATAGAGGGTGTTGTGAGAATATTTTAGTTGCTATTACACAAACTATGGTCTCAAAGTGATTTATATGCTACTTATGTAAAGTAGCATATAAACTCATGTAAATGTTTATGTGATCATACACCTAACTTGATTAGCAGTGAGTATAAGAGGACAGTGTTTTATTACAGACACATAATATCAATCCCCTGTTTGCAATGACAAACAAGTGGTAATTACAATTTGAACTGTGCAGCAAAACCTAATATTTTGTCTCTCAAACTGATTGAGCAAGCTCTGACAGTACTTTTCATCTAAGGATGAGTTTTCGTTGTAATTTGAGGCTTCCTAAAAGCAACACGTCCAGTAATTTCTAGGTCACCTTCTAATCCTCGGTGCTCATGTTTTCAGGATCCCCCATGTCATTCTCCAACCCCATCCTATGGCATCGTGGACAAAATCTGACGGCCCACAGCGAACCCAGGAAGTCGACACGTGGGGTCTACCAGACCTTTTTCAGCTGGTTCAGTGACCATAGCAACCCAGGACAAGATGATGTAGCACAGGTACAGATGACTGCATCCTCATATCAACATGGGCTCATGACAGTAGCGCACAGAGATCAGCAGGTTAACACTGCCACATTTAGAGGTTTGATTCGTAAACAGTGTACTACTCTGGTGACATGTATTTTGTCAGTTTTATTATGATATGTAACATTTATGCCACTAGACAACAATTAATTGCACCCTTTATATGCCAGATGTGTGCTTGATGTTTTACTATTGCTACGTACCCAACATTAGCATTAACAGCTGTTTACTGACTAGTTTAAAAGAAACATTGAGAGTTCAGCATCAACTTTCATTCCTTTACTCGCCAAGAGCTGTCTTCTATTTCTATCACTTCTTTTCCTCTACTGAAGTTAGCATGCTAACTAGCTAGTTTCAGCCTGTTCAAACCGTCGCGTCACTTTTCTGATATCGAGTCACTATAGCGTCCAGTCTGCCCTGAAGAAGTACCGCTGCTCAGAGGACCTATTCTTACCTCTTGTATTGTAAATGCGATGGCTGAGGCTCTTGGCAAGACTGGTAAGTAAACAGCTGTTAATGCTAACGCTGGCCATGTAGCAATAGCTACACTTACAAACAACTCTTTTAAAGTCTGAATGGTTTAACAAAATGTAATTATTTCTTCATTTATTCAACTTTCGTGCCAGTTTATGATTAACAAACGATTCAGGAATATGCACAGATTCAGATTTTGTTATCACAAATAATAGAAAAAAATTTTAAGGAATACAATTATGACACTTTTACCATATGTGCTACATGATACTCATACCTTTGTCTCGGTTTAGCAGGACTATGTATCGTGTATTACAGCACTTAAAGAGAGCACATGCTCCAAACATATTTATTTATTTATTTATTTATTTATTTATTTATTTATTTGGATCCCCTTTAGCCACTATCAAGGTAGCAACTACTCTTCCTGGGGTCCACTCTGATTTCAATATACAGTGTTTTGCATTATGATGTAATTTTTACTTGAGTTTGCAGAAAGACAAAAAAATGTGAATGTATTGAAATAATCTCTGTTCTGATGTTTAGATACTTAAAGACGACCTGTACAGAGACCCACTGAGATATTACCTCACTCCACTCTGGGAACCGAGGGAGAACGGCAGGTACAACAAACACATTGTCATAGCTGTGTACATAAGGTGTAGTAACCGGGACAAACCACTAATTAAGCTATAAATTCTAGAAATATTCTCAGCCCCAGGGCGTTGAAATTATAGTTCATTTGAAAACTTTAACAGTTTCCTGACATTTTTTCCCTGCTGGTGAAACCAGGTGGGATGCATACTGAAACAATGAGTGTGTTTACTGAACGTATATATTTACATTTTTTTCTCCAGTAGTGGCAGCGGGACTAGAGCAGCTGACAACGGTAACGGTGATGAGTGTGTGGTAATATCCGACTCAGATGATGAGCCTGGTGAGGAGACTGGTGAGGCTGAGCAAGGCCACAGTAGGGAGGAGGAGGAAGATGATGAAGAGGAGGAGGAAGAAGAAGAGGAGGAGGAGGACAGGGGGCCAAGCGCAGGTCAGTGGTATAGTAGAACTTAAAAAGACAGCTAAAACCTCAAATTATACAGATACACATTTCTTGCATTGCATTTGATTTTATACAGAAATTATTTTAGCTTTTAACATACTTTGAAAGTTAGATGTCAGCAGCTGTTGTAAAATGATTCTGTGTGTGAAATCCACAGTATTTGCTGTTGTTGCTCATGTTGTGAATGAGAGGCTCAGGGCTGGTTCGCATCAAGCTGATTCGGTTGTGCTGTAGCTGAAATATAAATGTTTGAGTAAAGCAGGCTAAACTGATTAGACTGAAAATATCTCCTCCTCAGATGAGAGCCCAGGGGAGGAGGATGATGGTGGAGAAATTGTGATCGACGGTAAGACACGACTCTCAACAGAGTTGTTGCAAATTCACCACGATCACAAACAACCAAACAAAGGGATAACAGTTCATGGTTTTAATATTTTCTACTTTTTGATTTCTGATTATCTTGTGTGTGTGTGTGTGTGTGTGTGTGTGTGTGTGTGTGTGTGTGTGTTTGTCTTTGAGGAGTAATTGCAACCTTACCTTGAAATTATAGTTGTCTTACTTTTGTCCTGTAGGCTCTGATGACAGTGACCAGGAGGAGGAGGAGGAGGAGGAGGAAGAGGCCTAAGAAGAAGTGAGGAGGAGAAGGTGGTATATGTGGAAGAAGGCGAGTCATCAAGGGACCAGAGACCAGGAAGATGAAGAGGATGCTGAGGTTGGCTAAGAGTACCAGAGCAAACATTGAATCCTTCTTCCTGATGTTAGTCATTTTTATGCACAGAATATCAGTTTTTGGTTTTTTTATACCTAAAATACATAGAAGCATTTTAAATCAGGGTTCACTGTAATAATAAAGCCAAGGCAGCACGTCTCCCCTCTATTTTTTACATTCGGTACTGTGTATTCTGATGTACTCTCACCTTTTTTGCAAAAATCTTTTTTTTTTTTTTTCTACAACAGCTTCACACAAGTAGTGTTCTTCTATTTAACGAAGAACATAGAATGACAGCCTACACATACAAACACACACGCGTAGGTTAGATTTTGATTGCCGCTACTTGCTGGCATTAAATCTTGCATTTGCAAATCCTTCAAACGAATAACACTGAAACCTTCCGAGGCATTATTAGTGGTCATTTCAAGACAAAGTTTTGGCTGTTTTTAGAACTGACATGTGGTGAGGCCAACGTGTCACAAGCTGAAATTGATATAATGACAGTACATTTCAGATGCACTGAGTACTGAACCAAAATTTGTTCTCAGGGATGATCATGGTGGTAGTTTTATTGAAAGAACTTTACTGATTCTCAGACATTTACACTCTCTGGTTATTGTTGGCTGTGTATAAGGAAACGTGTACTCTACTGTAGTAAATAGGAACAGATATTGTTTTAATATAATACCTGTGTTTTCCCCTCCTCTATGTTCAGTCTTGTTACACACCATCCTCCAGCCCTCTTAACAATCTGTAAACCATCTCTGATGTTTAAAATCATTGCGTAGTTTGATCAATGTTTCTGTGGTTTCCTACATTTTTGTAACACACTCCTACAATAAGTGGCTGAGTTTTGTATTTTTGTTTTCTTTTCTTCTTAAATTGTAACTTAATTTGAATTTGCTTTCTAAATCATTTAAGGTTTGTTTTTGTGTTATGTGTATTAGGATTTGTTATCCTCTTTTTAAAAAGATGATATTTATTACGTTGTTTTTCTACACGTCCACATCATGGCATGCCTGTGAGCATGAAATATAAGTCAGGATGATTACATTACTTACAAGGCTGTCTAGAGGAAATAATTTGCGGTGCACAGTTGTCGAGTAAATGTCTTTTAATTCACAGAAACATTATGGGGTGCACTGTAACAGAACTAGTATTTGTATTTGCTTACTTTTCTTAGCAATGAACCTGTAAATAATATTTCAGCATTGTCTTTTGGATAAGACAGTACACATGTTTAATCCATGGATAAATTTATCAAATAATCTGGAGTTTTTTCATAAAACATGATCAGAAAGTTATATTTTGTGTGCTGTGTTTTATAGAACACTGTAGTTTAAAGAGACCTAATTGTTTGTTGCTTTGGTTAATTTTGTTTGCTTGAAGATAAATGTCCACCTTTTGACTTAGACCTAATAAAAAATAGGCAGTTGTTTCACTTTTGCTGTCTGTTGGTGCATTTACATACACTGTAGCTTACATATACTGTAAACTACATTTGTATATTCTCTCTAAAGTGAATTGGAATTTGCCACAAGATGGCAGTGTAGCTCAACTTACTCTCACACCTCTTGGTAGACTGAAGGTGTTAATTTTGGTTATGTGTGAAAACAGAATGTCCTGATGTACATTAAGTACTTGAGTACCAGTATTTAAACATTCACATCTGCAGAAATTAGAAGGAAAAAAAAAAGCTCAATCTTGCCTTTACTCAGCTGTTTCAAATCTTCAGCTTTAATAACAAAGCACATGTGTGACATATTTACATAAAAGTCACCTCTCACATGTTTGGCTGCAGCATGCTCTTGAAGGAAAGAATCAAACAAAACCCGCAGAGATACAGCTGTTCTTTAATGTATTCCATCTCTGATATGACAGCAGTGTGTGATATCACTGACATTTTGAACGTACCACTGCAAATAGCCCCGGGCAAGACATTTTTGGACAGGCCCAGACAAAGGAACAGCAGTGGTGTTGCAATGGTACACTTAAACCCTTGATTCCACTTTTAATGCACAGCTATAAATATTCCTCTAGCAAAAACCTGTCCTGCTGTGGGCCCAGCAGCACCCAGGGTATGCAATCTAGGATGGGCATATACTATTAATACTGATGATGGAAACACATTATACCCCGTGAAATGATCCCAAGTGAAACACAGTGTTTGTCTCCTCTTTGAAGCAGCTTTATTCAGCCTACCTCAGAGCGCAATGTTTTTGTAACTATGAATTAATAATGGGCTTGGTTCCTACAATATTGATCATGACAAACTAAGTACAGATTGCTGGGACAACAGAACTGTCCTCGGGCTGCTTTGTGGTCTGAGGGTTGTCTGTGAAGCCTTTGTTATGTATGTGGTGGCAAAACCCTAAATGGATTCCCCCATGTAAACTACACTCCCCTGGGTTGAGCTGGTGTTGCTACTGTACACAAATCATCTTGTCATGCTGCTTCATGCTCTCACGTTTCACAAAGTAGTTTGTTGGAATCCGCTACTCAGACTGATTCACTGTAGACTGAAAAATGAAAAGATAACACACAGGCTCATTCTTCATCTGTGTGACTGATGTCGGGAGTATAAACGAAAAGGGCTTGTGCTGCTTTCTATTGTGAGTAATGTGAGAGATTGAGGTAGTGCCCCTGAATACCAACTACCTGTGTGTGTGTGTGTGTGTGTTTCTGCACATGTGTACATGCTTGGTTTTGTGAAAGCTTGCATTCTTTCCTGCACCTCCATGCATGCATGCACATTTGCAGAAGCTGCGCGTCACACGCATTTGCAGCTTTTGTGCACGTACGCGTGATCGTCAGCTTGTCAGCTAATCAAGATGAAGCACAGCATTTGAACTGTGCAGAGGGGAAAACAGAGAGGGATGGGGAAAGAGAATAGAGTGAGCATGATTGAGGGAAATGGATGAGTGCAGTGATAAGCAGAGCTGCCTGGGTCCTGACAGATACACACAGCAGATGGATGACTCTTATCTGGGAGATCACAGAGTGCATACTCGCGCCTAGGCCCAGTTACAGAGAGCCACGATCACACCAGACAGATGAATAGGCCTGCCCCCCACCAATCACACTGAACATACTGTACACACATGCACATGAGTGCACGCACACACCTACACACATAACCACTTGACAGAGTGAACAGATTGCAGAGCTTGCGTTACCTTCCTGTCTTTGACATTGAAATTCACCTGGAGTCCGGTGTCTCAAGGATGTGTGCAAGAGAGAGGAGAGAGCAAGGGTAGGGAGAGAGAAATAAGATAAATCAATTTAATTCTAATCCAAACAGCAGAGCAAGTGCATGTGTGTTTGTGCATATTGCACACACTAAACATGTATGTTGGCATACAATTTTGTCTGCCAGCGAGAGAGCCACATGCACACTTCTTTCAGCATGACAGAATTTTTTCCCCTGATTTTTTGAGCATAAACAATGTCTGTCATAGAAGTTAAGATGGAGCTGAAGTCACACACGCTCAGAACAGAAAAAAACATTTGGGACTGTTTGCACTGGGACACTTAATCGTTAACTGGCAATTACCAAAGGCTTGCGAGAGAGTGCTGACAGATTTACCTTTTAAGACACTGTACTCTCATCTGCCTCGCATCCTCACCATCCTCCCTTTTCATGTGCACGAGCTCTCACTCCCTCCCAACACACACCCCTCGTTGTATGGAAGGAGCTCTTCTTCAACAGCTGTTGATACTCCCAGCTGCATTTTATAGCAAGGGAGAGTGCCAGTCTCGTCTTCAAGGCAGATGGTGGCTGACTGGATGGTTGGCTGGCTGGCCGGCCTGGTGGACACGTGGCATGTTGGACGACTGCAGACGGTGCTCCATCTCATGGGGAAGCTGCAGTTACGGTATGCCTGTGCTGCGTTCTCTATAAAAACCTGCAATCACCTCACTTCCAATACAGAGTGAGGCGAGCAGGCTGCAACTGGAATGTGCGCCACGTACGCGCCCTTCATGTCGAAGATGTTTTCCAAAGTTGCTCTCTTTTGATAATCATTGGTGTGTGAAGTTGGTAGATGACACACGCCGCACCTGTTCCCTTATCTTACATTTTGATGTTTACATTTTTTTCCGACCTGTAAGATAATAATTAGAGGACTTGTAAAGTCATGTGAGAGGAGCCGTGGTTGGAAATAGAGAGCAAATAATCCTGGTGAATACTGTACCTTTATTTTCTCTACCCTATAATTTCCTCTCAAGGTCATGGTAGTCTATGGTGACGCCCTGGACTCTCTGTAGCAGGCATGTTCAAACACTCTTCGATTCATCAATACACTGTAGGAAAGACCATCAGTGGGTCAAATAATGGGTTGCTTTTCCTCGAGGGGACAATACCCTGCCCTTAGTATTGTCATGATTGATGTGTCTGGGGGCCCCAGGATTCATCAGCCTTGTGTTGGCCTACAGGGATAAACGTCTACCTCACTTTTCAGTTTACCTATCCATTAGAGGAAAAGATCCTCCTGACAGGGCCCTTTGTGGTCAAAGAAAACACACTCTGTGTTTGTTTTCTAATCCACAATGTCTGTCTTCATGATACAAAATCCATCCATCATATATCCATCCATCATACTGGAGGTAACGGGCCTCTTCAACCGCTATTTCCTGCTCCTTTTACTTACATAAATGGAGCAAAAAAAAAAAAAACCCTTCTAATGGCGAGTGAAGAGCTGTTGCTATCTGTACCATGTTGAGGCAGCAGTGGGTGCATGCTGGTCAGATAAGACCGCAGGCTGGAGGATGGTTCAGTGACAGATATGGATGACGTTAGTAGGTGCTTATGAAGCGCTGGGAGCTGGTCAGTGTCCGCGTGTCCATGGTCAAAGTTGAGCGCACACGGAAACTTGAACTCAGTACACACTCGTGACTCATTTCCTTAGCTGGAAACAGTGGGATGCGTCCTGTGGGGTGGGAAACAAAGACTCCCTCCTGGACACATCTTTGACACGTCACTGCCGGTACATCACATCTGGCTGATACTCAACTTGAGATAAGGTCGTTGCTTACATACTCTGCCTGTGCGCAACAATGAATCCAACCCAAGAATGTGCGTTAAAGATAAGTTCAGAAAGTTAGCTTTTTAAAGCCTGTCTTTGGATTGCCTGTGCCTGCCCTCCTCTGTGACCTTTTCCAGACTGGCACACTACATCACCTCATGTGTTTAATTTATTTTACTGTCTCGCGGGGCCATTGCTCAGAATACATTCACCCTCTGCTTTTGTGGTTCTACCGCGTCACAGCTCACCACAAAGCCAGTAAGGCTGAGAGGCGCTCTAAAAGCTGTTTTAATTTCAAGCTCAAAGCTCTTTTAACAGGATGGATGTCCTTTACGTCCAGTGCCCCCCCTCCCACCGACCCACCCACCCACTCTGGTTGCTTTGTCACCGTTGTCATGTGCGCTGGAGCCAGCCACACAGGAATCTAAGGAATCTTTTTCGCCTGACCTGGCTCTCATGTAGAACTAAAGAGTAATGGTGACATGGTCCAAGTAGCAGACCTCCTCTCCCTCTGCTCCTCTTTAATAGTGAATTTCAGCCCCTGCATCATGTATTAAGAATAGTCTCTGGCCCTTCCCAGTGCATGAGAAAAACATTCATATAAAACTGTGGCTGCACGCCCATCACCATTTAACTGAATTATTCAGGTTAAATAAACTTCGCCAGGAGAAAATGACTGAGCTGAACAACAGTTCACAGCAGAGTGGAGCAGTGTGCTGAACTTACCAGCAGTGACAGGGTTAATCATACCCATATGGTGTACCAAGAGGTTTGGTCCAATGCTGCTGTGGGCCAACAGGAGAGGGAAGGCTGGGTGGGGGCAGAACAGAAGGGAGAGGACAGCGGGGTAGACATTCTCCCAACACCTGCACCTGGTCACTAGATTCACACTCAAACAGCCTCAAACTCCCTTTTAAAGGATCCGCGGACACAACATCCTGCTCGCATCACGGTGATGGTCGCTGCCTTCCAGGCGTAAACTTTTGGATAGAGTGGAACAAGCGTTCAGGGATCAGCTGTGTGTTTTCCCCTTTTCTTTTAATGTTTCATGGAAGAGATGCAGTCGGTTCTGGCGACTGATTAGATAGCGTTTTATTTATTTTTTCTTCTCTGGGGGAATTTGCAAACCTATCGGATTGTTTTGTGCCTGCGCAGTGCTGCTGAGAGAGATTTTTCCAATCCAGCTCCGAGGCGCAAAACGCGGGGAATGCAGCGGTAACATCCCGCAAGTTTTGGATCCGAGAGGCTCAGCGGCTGTCGAGACACTCAGAAAATCAAAGGTAGGACATTTAACTTCTCTCCGGTTTAACTTTTAACTCATGTTTAGTTACTCTGTATGGCAGTCTGAAAGGAAGGTGACTGAAGTGCACACATTTGTTCGGTTCCTATTTCTGGATGTTGAGTTCACAGGTAAGTGCGCACTCCTCAGCGGAAAAAAAGAACTAGGTTATAGAAATCCTATAATTATTTTTTAAAGGGGAAACCATATATTATTACATCAGTACTTTACTCTGTCCTGTCGTTACCACCCACCACAGAAAACCAGCAGAAACACCGTCATTCATGCAAAACTATACAATCAGGCCATCTCACACACACACACACACACACACACACACACACACACACACACACACACACACACACACACACACAAATACACAAATACAACCCCTCAGGCACAGTATAATGTTTTAGTCATATTTTCTAAATGTCGATTTTAGACATCTAAAAGATATTTCAATAGGAATACTTACCTTTACATTCTTTTGACATAGATTTGACATAGATTCACCAGGCCATGGATATTTTGCCTATTGCTTAATCATTCATAAAAATCAAGTAGGGGCTGAAAAAGTGTCTGTGATGTTCATATTGCCATATGCCCTTTTTAACATGATTTGTTGAATAACATTTTTGGTGACTGTAAATGTATTTATGTAATTTATATGAAGTCCAAGTGATCCGGAGCTGTTTTAATGAGTGATTCTTTTTATGCTGATTAATACCTGAATCTTCATGGCAAAAAAAAAGAAAAAAGAAAAGCATGTCCATATCATTCTGATTACACATCTCATGGTGCTTACATTCTATGAACAGCACTTCTACAGTGTTTTATAAGAGGAACAGAAATCAAGCCTCCCTGGTGAGAAGATATATGGCAACTGTGTGATTATGCCAGGAAGCCATGTGAGGCGTTTCCAATGGCTTCTGTTTTTAATTTCCAAATGCTCACCAAGCCAGTCGCTGCAGTTTCATCAGAATGTTCAGATTTTTCATGGGGACATTTTTTTTTTTTTACAGAATGTGTCACACGTGAATATTATTGTGAAAAACAATGAACATTTTGTGAAATCTCACTAGTTTTTCCCCATGAATACCTCTCCCTAAAAGCCTTGTACCGTGTGCCACCAGAGGCCTTGCCTACATGGATGTCATGAGAAAAAAGGAAAAGCCCGTGGGATGGCTTATAGCCTGAGCAAAGCACACCTTCAGGGAGACAATTTAATGGATGTTATGGACTCAGCTTTTAGTATTCATAATTTATATGGGATCCTCTCCAGCAAAGTGCAGATACATAATGAATGCAGAGTTAAGGTCTAACAGTTAGGCTACGTTTCAACACCCCTAAACTGTCAGAGATGGTTTCAGCGACGACTACCTGTTTCTTTGAACTGTCATGTATTTCACTCGTCAACTTCTGAAAGTACGTAGACGTGCTTTGTTGAAAGACGGAGAGAGAGGGAGAGGGAATCACTGATGGGCATCGCGGTCTTGTTTTCATACAGCTTTCTATGAAAATGTGAATGAATTATGTACTTTAAGAAAATATAACATGTTTAATAAAATGTACAAGATGAAGACAAAATTACATTGAACTTGTTTTTCAGACTTTTTTCCATGTGAATGTGCTTGCAAATAACATTATAGAGTCTTAACACATACCTCACTACATTTACACTTTAAATAAATAATAGGGCTGTCATATTTTCCAGAGCAGGTGTGAAGATTTTGGACGTTGTTCTCTCCTGCCAGACTATACCTCTCGCCTTGGAAGGCTTCAGGCCAAACTTCTGATCAGAGAGATCAGAGAGAGAAAGAGAGAGAGAGAGAGTCTCTTGCCTGTCCTTCCTTCTTTTTCTGTCTCGTATTTCTCATGGGGCACTCTATAATAATAGTTCACTCCTCTTTCTTTTTTTGTCCAGATTTAGATCTCTGTGGGCTACCTGCATGACTGTTACCATGACAGCATCTGGAGCCCAACTCCTCCTGTTAGCCTTGTGTGTTTACAGAGGCTCGGGCCTGCAGCAGTCTGCTCCCAGGGTTCGCCTCTCCTTCAAAGGTGAGCTCATACAGATTAACCAAAACTCCCTCTGACAGCAGGGATTGCCATAATAGTTTCTTTTACTTGGATGGTGTCTCCCACTAAGTCACACAAACTCACGCACACACCCACGCACGTATCCACACCACCGGTTATGTTTCCTCTTCATACATATGTAAAGAACGTATTTCCTGCCACATGTCAAACAGTGCGACGCTGAAAACAAAAGGTGGATATTACGTGTGGTTGGTCACTGGTAGTGCCCTTCGACAGAATTTCTTCCCACACCCTAAACCCTCACGCACACTAGTTTGACCTGTCAGTTCTTCTTTGTTTTTGATGTCTGACACGGTGACACAAAAAGGAAACGCCTGAAATCTGATCAGAAGAGCAAAGTGATATTTTAGAAGCGTAATGTTTTGCCCGCGAGGTGTGGATTCATGAAGAGACAGTGTTTTCAAATCCTTTTTTTGTGGGCTTTTTGGGATTTTCCCTGTCATCATTAACTCTAATGGTGGAGATTCACGTTACAGATGTGTGGATGACACCTTTGATCAAAACAATGCTGGATGATTACAGTTATTTCTGCATCTCTTATCATGTCACTTCAAGTGCACCTGTGCATGTGGACATGTACACTCACAAAAACACCCCCACGTTACACCTGAAGTACCTGTAAGTGAAAATTAGAGGTTGGAATCAGATTTTATAACATTCCTCAGCTCTTTGATGTGGAGGTGATTCAAAGTGCTCTGGTCCCGGGTCAGGTTTTAGGCGGAGTAGACGTATCTCTGTCTTATCTTTTTTCTTTTTTTTTTTGAACTTCCGTAATTTAATGAGAAACATTTATGATTTTGTACATTGTAAACAAGAGACATCTGAAGCAGATTAGAGGTGAGCTATCATGAGGTCTGTGCTTAATATTTTCTGGCAGTCGTCATGCAGTGTTGTTCTGAATACAGAAAATTTTGTACGACTGAAAACAGCTGTGTACATGCAGTTGATGGTTGTTGTATACAGCGATCATTCCATTTGAGGCTTGAGAGGGTAATTGCAGTGCATTTTTATATGACCTTTAACACTAATACCCTTTCGGTAAACAGCTTATACACGCCAGTGCGTTTTCTTTTTTCTTTTTTTTTTTTGCAGCAGGGTGCATAAAGTAACAGTCTGACCAATTACACAAGTTTGGTCTTGAACTTTATCATGTTCCTTCCTGTGTAGAATTCAGGAATTCACATTTGTACAGAGCTCTTCATGAGAGATTCATACACCGGAGCTTGTTTAAAACAGCTGAGAGGTGTTGAATTATTAGATTGTTGGTGAGCGCCTACAGGCCCCCGGTCACCCTTCCCCCTAATGCCAAACAAAAAGGAGAAAAGTTGGATTTACTCCCCAACTGTTTTCTGCCACTCCAAGGTTTTATTGTTCATTGTTTGTGACAGCGGGTCTCTTTGTTCCCTGAGGCGCCTGTGGAGGAGGTTTTGGGGCGGCTGGAGGACATGTGACTCCTGTGAGCGAATGAACCGGCCAGAGTGACACTCTGGGGTGCAGGAGGCCTGCAGAGGATAGAGATCTCGTATTGTTTCCTCTGTCGCTGGGAAGTTGTGTCAGTTGTGCGCACTTCAAAGGGATTGACTGAGTCTCATTTAATAGAATTAGTCAGCATTGCTAGAGAGCAAAATGTGCAGTGTAATCGAGCCCATGTTTTAGGACCCCATGCCCTCACGGTGCTGTCACCAGTTTGTTCATGCTTGAGATAGGGCTGGGACTAAACGGCAATGGGTCATTAGTGCCTTAGTGACAATATGTTGTCAGGTTGTAACATGAGAGCTTATAGTGGCCCAGCTGAAGCTCCATACTTGAATCGTATGTCCTTCCCAGTGTTTCCCTATCAGTGTCAGAATGTTGTCAGGGGATAAGTGTTTGCTGAATGTTTACCAGATGATGGCAGTACATTGTTTGCTATTTTTGGAGAATGGAGACATGTATAGGGGTGTGGTGTTTCTACATTTAGCCTCTTCAGTGAATCCACTATGGCCCAGTGGAGCTCGGCCAGAGGCTTGTTATCCTGTGTTTACCTCTCAGGAGCAGAACCGGGCCTTGTCCCACCTCTGAGGCTCCATCCCGTGTCGCCCGGAGATCCGATTGCATCGCTTATTTTAGTGGCACCTTGACTGCATCCTGTTAACATTGACCTCAAAAGGAAGATGGCAGGCCCTTTGATGTAAATAAAGATTGCGCTTCCTCTCGAATCCCTGTAAGCCGGCTTCTGAGGGTCTGTGTGAACATTTGTCATTATATAAGCCTGCTGTCTTTAACATGCCTCCACCATGTCCCAGTGTGCACATATGGTTGTCAATATCTTGCACACACCACAGATGTGTGTGAGTGTTGTTTTTTTTATGTGTGTAAAATGATGCAATGAATTTTTTGGATGGCAGAATGGAAAAAAAAAAAAAAAATCACACTCAGAGGCGGAGTGCTGTACAGAGTCCATTTGTCTCGCAGCAGATGAAAATTGTTCAATCAAAGCTTTCAGGAGAACAAAAAAAAAAAAAAAGGAGAAACATTTTCCACTGCAGCGTGTCTTAACAGGTTATGCTCTGCTGAACACAATCCTGATCTTCAGAATTAGCAGCGAGTTCCACTGACCGTGTTTCCCTAAGGGACCGGCTTTTCGGTCTCCACAAGGCATGTGGTGCCTTAAACTCAATCAGACAGTCAGGACACATAAAATATTGAGATCTTAAAAGGGAATATGTTTCCTAAAATGCTCTAAGTTGAGTTATATTTAATCAGTGACACACATTTTCCAGAAAAGAAGTGAGAACATCGAGGGACCATAAGTTCATCCAAGTCAGTAATGAAACATGTTAAAGGCATAAATGGAATGAAGTGAATAGTTGTTGGGAGGTGAACTTTGCTCCCCCTGCTGTTGGTTTTCCAAATAAAGTGATGTTTTCTTAACAGAGCTGCTGCAAACTTTTCTTTCATACAGAGCTGATGGACACTCGGGCAGCACGGCCCTTCAGTTTCTCCTTCAACACCAGCGACTACCGCATCCTCCTGATGGATCAGGATCAGGGCCGTCTTTACCTGGGCAGCCGGGAGTACCTGGTGGCTCTGGACATGCACAATGTCAACAAGGAGCCACTCATTGTGCGTTGCTTTTTCTTAAACCTAGTCTGCATTACATCTCTAAATGCAATGATCATTAATAATCCAGTATTTTTGGATTTTTTTGGGAAAAAAAAAATAGATCCACTGGCCAGCATCTGCTAAGAGAAAGGGAGAATGTCAGATGACAGGAAAGGGAAGACAGGTGGGACCATCTGTTTATATCCTGCTCTTTCAAAAACAAAACAAAAAAATCACAGACCTGTTCTTTCATGCCGGGACGATGACGACAATGATGTTTGAATTCCATTTGTCTTACTTCTCTTTGTCCAGGGAGAATGTGCCAACTTTGTGAGGTTGATAGAACCGTGGAACCGCACCCACCTCTACACCTGCGGTACGGGGGCGTACCAGCCCATCTGCACATTCATCAACAGAGGCTGGAGGGCAGAGGTGAACACAGAGACGTTTGCAGTTCCCTGAGTGGGATTTACAGCAAAAAAAAAAAATCCCTGAGTTGTAGGCCTGGAAAGATTTGCCCTGCTAAATATTTCAGGACTACAAACTGGGACACTGATTTGTTTATGATTTCCCCATGCTCCCGTGTGACGTCTATTATTATGCATATTCTCCCTGTCTAATCTGCCTCTGCAGGACTACCTGTTTAGGCTGGTCCCTGGGTATGTGGATTCAGGGAAGGGAAAATGTTCCTATGATCCCACACAGGAGAACATTGCAGTTCTAATCAGTAAGCCATGCTTCATTTACAGGCAGAAAAAAACTTGAAATATATTTAAATCTAAATGTCTTATACCACTGAATCACAAAGTCTTACCTCTCTGTTCTCTCATTGGCTCACCTCTGCAGATGGTAACCTATATGCGGGGGTCCACATTGACTTCATGAGTACAGATGCTGCTCTGTTTAGGACCATGGGAGGGAGAACAGCAATCAGGACAGAGCAGTATGACTCCAGGTGGCTCAACGGTGAGTAAGTGTGGGTGTGAGGAGGTAAATGTTGCTGATTACAGGTTATGGTTCCTCTCATTTTATTTGACAACCACTTGCCTCAATCCTCTTTCTGCTTATCTGTTTTTATCCCACTAGAGCCTGTGTTTGTTCAGATCCAGCAGATCCCTGACAGTGCAGAAAGGAACGACGACAAACTTTACTTCTTTTTCCGTGAGAAAAGTCTCGAGTCAAGCGGTGGGGCGAGCCCCAGCGTTTTAGCCAGGGTGGGAAGAGTGTGTCTGGTGAGCCAAACTGCATTGTGCATGTAGTGGAAAGATATACAGCGTACCTTGTAATGTGAAACGTGTTGTACATATTGAATCATGACCTAATTTCCTTCCTGTCTAGAATGATGAAGGAGGGCAGAAGTCCCTGGTGAACCGCTGGACGACGTTCCTGAAGGCTCGTCTTATCTGCTCAGTGATAGGAGAAGATGGAGTGGAGACACGGTTTGATGAACTACGTGAGGCCACGATAAAATAAGCACCGCGCTTAAACTGTTTGCATTTTAATTGCAACCGCTTTTACACAGAGTTATTGAATTTGCATATCATTCTTCTTCCAGGGGATGTGTTTATTCAACCCACACAGGATGAACGAAACCCTATGGTGTATGCTCTCTTCACCACAGCGGGGTGAGTCGTTTTTAGAAGCTTGGTTAATTTACACCTCACCCAACCTCATCAACTCACATTTTTGTAGACGATTCAAGTTTTAATTTTAGGAGTTGGGTGCGAAGTGTCTCCAAATGCTGTCTCTTACCTTCACTGTTTCTGTTTAAGCTCTGTGTTCAAGGGCTCAGCAGTCTGCGTCTACTCAATGGCTGATATCCGCAACGTTTTCAATGGGCCGTTTGCCCACAAACATGGTCATAATTACCAGTGGACAGAGTACACTGGCAAGATCCCCTACCCACGGCCTGGAACAGTATGTCTCAGTCATGCGATATGATCCATTCATGCATACACCTTTTTTAAACAATCTAAACACATATGTACATAAACAAACTCCTCCTCTTCTGTCTTCCCATCCAGTGTCCAGGAGGAACCTTCACCCCTGGCATCCGCTCCTCCAAGAACTTCTCAGATGAGGCTGTGGATTTCATCAGAGCCCATCCCCTCATGTTCCATCCTGTTTATCCTATCCACCGCCGCCCCCTGGTGGTGAGAACCGGCGTGGACTACCGCTTCACTGCCCTGGTGGTGGATCAGGTGGATGCTGTGGATGGACGCTACGAGGTGCTCTTCTTGGGGACAGGTGAGACAGCTGCAGGACTGGGGGCGGGGAGGATTATTTTGGCAAGAAAAAGTAGGACTTGAATATAATTTCTTTCCCTTCTAGATCGAGGTACTGTGCAAAAAGTTATTGTTTTGCCCAAGGACCCGATCAGCATGGAGGAACTCACTCTAGAGGAAGTGGAGGTTTTTCGGGTATGTTTAGATGTGTGACGCTGAAATGACTGAAGATTCTCTAATTTCAAGATAAAATCGTGTTGATTTTTCTTTTTTATTCATTTACAGACCAGGGCTCCTGTCAAAACAATGAAGATATCTTCTAAAAGAGTAAGTAAATTCCTCTGGAACATTTACATTTCAGTGCCTACTTCGCAACAGCTTCTTCACAGCCTCACCGAGTTGGTTTTGTTTTGCTTGTGTCACCATAGCAACAGCTGTACGTGTCATCGGACGCGGGCCTGACCCAGGTGTCGCTGCACCGCTGTGGTGTGTATGGCAGGGCCTGCTCTGACTGCTGTCTGGCCCGGGACCCCTACTGTGCCTGGGATGGAGAGAGCTGCTCTGCCTTCACCCCCTCCACCAAGAGGTCAGGGACGCCTCAGAGCTTCCCAGTGCACTTTTTCTAGAGAATAAAGAGAGGATATGTTGAGTCAACTTCATTCTTAATTTTTTGTCTCAGGAGGAGCAGAAGACAGGACGTTAAACATGGTGACCCACTGAGGCAGTGCAGAGGCTTCAATGCCAAAGGTGTGGCAATTTTTTTGTGTGTGTTTAAAGAACACATGTATATCTTTTTATTTCAAGTGATTGTCACTGTTTCTTCTGTGTCTCTTTGCAGTGGAGAAACGTCTAAGAGAAACAGTGCAGTTTGGGGTGGAGGGCAGCAGTACCTTCTTAGAGTGTCAGCCTCGCTCTCCTCAGGCCACCGTCAAGTGGCTTTTCCAGAGGGAAGGAAAGAGGAAAGTGGTGAGGAAGAGCATTTACAGTTTGGGAAGTCCTGCAATTTGCATTTTTTGCAGAGAGTTAGCTGAAAAAATCGCTACCACTCGGTATGACACAAATATAAGTCTTGTCGGCAGGAAATAGTCTTGTTGGCAGGAAATAGTCTTGTCGGCAGGAAATAGCACATAATTTCAACCTGTTGTTTTTAGACTTGAAACTTTACAGATGCCGGCAGATGAATTTTGTGGCCTTCGCACAGAGCCAGACTGGCTGTTTCCTGTCTTTATGCTAAGCTAAGCTAACCAGGTGCTGGTTATAGCTTCCTGTTTACTGTCAGACATGAGAGTGATATCAATCTTCTCATCTAATACCCTGCAGGAAAGTGATTAATGATGAATGAATTGCTTTAAAGGGATCAACCACTTGCCTCTTTGTATTCTGTGTACAAATTCAAACACACACTTCCCTCACTTATACTTTCTGCTTATTTTATTCTTTTTTCCACAGCTCAACCGTGTGGGAGGTCTCCTGAAGACCAACCACGGCATCCTCCTGAAGTCTCTCAACCAATCAGACGCGGGTCTGTACCACTGCCTCGCCACCGAGAACAACTTTAAACACACAGTGGCCCGCGTGGCGCTGCGCATCCTGGATCGAGACATCGTTTTAGCTCTCACTGCTCAAGATGAGGACGAAGAGCCAAAAACTCGCCAAGCGGCAACGTATCCACAGTCATCCCTTGTCTCCACGCCTTTCCCGCCTGAGATTAGACTGATTAATCAGTACTGCCAGTCCTACTGGGAACAGCTTAGTCCTAAACAGCAGCAGCAGCGCAAGCGAACCAGCCGCAGACACACAGAGAGCCAGGACCAAGGCCTCGGCTAGAGGACGGGGCTGACGCTGTCCAACACTGGCCTGTCTGGACTTTATGGTGGACTTTTATGTTTGACACGCATGTTTTGGTGTTACCTCCATTCTTTAGGCTGGTGATGCTGTCATGCTGTCGTTAAAGAACTATATTGGTGGTTTTGCAGGTGTCAGCCTAAACACAGATTTTGTATGTTTTACATTATTGATGACCACTTTTCAATGAATACTGTCCGTTTCGTTCGGGTATCGGTTCATGTTAGTTTGACAATCAAATCATCTCACAGACTTGATATTTGATTGCATATCATAGGGATTGTTTTAAAACTTTTTCTTGTTGGTACATTCAGGTGACTGTAGGAAACCCCAGCGTCAGTGACTTGAGAATCTCTGTGGAGGATCAACATTTTTAGTGCAAGAAACCAAAAAAAAAAAAAAATACACACACTTTTTCACAATGTCCATGTTTGCTTATTATTTTTCTTTTAAATTGCTCCCATGACATAACATAAAAGTTTCTGCCACTGATCATTAATTGCCAGATGCTGGATGGTCCTTGAAAGCACCACAAAGGAAGAGTTTGCAAAACACATCTGGATTACCAACTGTAATGTTACTGTGACAAAGGAAAAAAAAAAAAAAAAAACATGCATCACATATTTCAGGCAAGTTTGTTGTTGTTTTGGAAAATGTTTGAATGTCATGTAAAGTCAATGCAACATGTAGTTAAGAGGCTACAACATGCAAAACCACAAGTATGGTCTTTTTAAGTATCTTGAAACAAAAATGTAATATATTGTTTGTGAATATAATATATATGGTCATGATATGGTCATTGGATTACTCTTGTATTGTATGAAGATAGTATGATGACATAAATGCAGATGTTGCATGCTGTTGTATCTGTCGTTGTTTGTTGCAAGTTGTACATTTTACTGTTCTGTTTTCAACCTTGGTGTGTTATGATGTTTGTAAGGTGTAATGTATTCTGTTAAGCTAATTCCATTGGATGTTGTCATATAATGGCTCCCTTACTGTCCCGTGCTCTAGTGACCTGCAGTATGTGAGTGTTTAAGATATGTATAGCATACAGTGTTCTTCCAGTTATGCACTTTGTCGGTGGCGGTATTAGAGGGAATTTGGGGATCTTTGCACAGATGTATGAGAAAATGATACAGGAACATAATTTTCATGTACAGTATGTTATTACAAAAATGGGAATGAAACTGGCTCAGATTTAGTATTTGATTGGTGGTGTTCTGTCATAAGCTGTATTTACTTGTTTTTAAAAATGGCTCTTTTCAATGGAAGCACAAGGAACAATATATTTTCCAGTCAGAGCCACCATTCACCTTCATTGTGAGTAACACAGTGCTACGTGCTGTCATGCTGATCAATCCTACACTGGAAATGTTTGAACAAATATATAAACATTTCAGAATTCTCTTAAGTGTGTCCTTCACAGTCCTTTACGATAAATGACTTGTTTATTTAATCGCCTACAGTTTGTCTCATATACAACTCATAGTCCAGTTTGCAAAATCCAAACATGTTGCAACCCAGAGGTTTCGCCCTAAAAATCATAGTTGAACTAACGTCAAAATCTACACAAACAAGAACCTCTGCATCAGTCGTCCCATTCGTCGTCGTCGTCGTCTTCATCTCCACCCTCTTCTTCACTTTCATCTGAAACAGGACAAATATAAAAATATGGGACTTTATTTGGTTCCTCTTGGTTCAACTCATGCATGTATTTTTCTCTCTTTGCGTAAAGATGTAATTCATGTCTAATATTTACCAGAGGAATGGATGACTTTACTCCTCTTCTGCATGACACTCATGAGAGCACCAACGATGCCCTCACCTGATCCTGGAGACGAGGATGGAGCTGGATCAGGGCTCTCTGTCACCTGTAACACACACCAGGATGGGAGGACAGCATTTAAACATGAATGTCTGTAAGCAAAATTTTAATTATGACACATTGTAGCATGACAATTAAGACCCGTGTAGTTATATATAGCAGGTATGAAATGTTTTGGAGAAAAGGAAGTTGCTTTACATTTCTGAGCTTCTTCCCCAGTCGGATCTGATCCAGCAGAGCTCCTCTGCCGTCTCCTCCTCCCGAGGATACAGGGGCAGGTGGTGCTGGGCCACCAGAGGGGGGAGGAGGTGGTGGGAAATCTGAAGAAACAGAAGCCTGAGGAGGTGGAGGAGGAGGGGGTGGAGGAGGAGGAGGTGCCCCTCCTCCGCCCGCTCTGTTGGGTGCAGATGGGACTGGAGGAGGCGGAAAACGCTGTTGGCTAGATGGCGGCGGGGGAGGAGGCGCGTGGTGGGAGGGCATTGGAGCTGAGGCAGTAGAGAACTTTGTGGAAGGTGGTGAGGACGCGGAGAGTGCAGGTGGCGGTGGTGGTGGTGGTCCGCCTCTGTTTGTTGGAGGGGGTGGGGGTGGCACACCTCCACGTGCTGAAGGTGAGTGAGCGGATGGGGGACCTCGTGAGGACTGGCCTGGGATGGGAGGCAGGGGGCCGGAGCGGCTTCGTGGAGGTGGAGGGGTCGGGGCAGAGAGAGTGGAGCCTGGCAGAGGAGGCAGGGGCCCCTGTCTGCCGGGTGGAGGGGGTGGAGGTCCAGAAGCTGTAATGCAGTGGAAGAAGATACTCATCACAACTCAGCCCAAGCTTTAGACCTTTACATAAGCCTGTATTGAGCAGTGTGATTGATAAGTAGGTAGAAAATGATGCTGTCTCACCTCTGTTCACCTCCCGTTTGACGGCCTCCATGCCTCCAGACTGCTCGATGACATTATAGATGAGCTGAGAGGTTTTTTCATCCCTCATCTCAGCTTCACTGATCCCAGCTTGGGAGAGCAGCTTCCACAGATCAGGGTCAATGTTGTTGGGATCCCACCCGACATGACTAACATGCCTGACATGAAGGAAACAAAAAGAGATATGATATTGCAAAACAACATCCTGTCAAGATATTTATCAAACATCACTGCCTCAGAGATCAGAGGCAACACATTCATCGGCTCAAACACTCACTTAAATCCACTGGGTGCTCCTATGTCTGCTTTGGAGAGTTTTGGGCCCTTTTTCTTGTTCTTCTTGTCCTTTTTCTTGTCTTTGATGCTGAGAGCTAAGGAAGAGGTTGAAGGTGTCGAGCGGTAGCGTGAAGACTGGATATCTGGGTTCTGGATGTCCACTGTGGCCATAGGAAAAGATCCAGGGCTACCTGATACAGAGAACATACAAGTTGGCACTTAACCTCGGGTGGTGGTAAAAGTCGAGTTATAGCTGAGACATGTTGAAGAGTCACGCACCTTTTTCAGGCGGGAGTCGAGGCAGGGAACCTCTGTCTAGAGTGACAGGAAACGGGAAAAGAGGAAATACCTATATTTACTCATACAGTTTGCTATACATGTAGATAAAACAGCATGTTGCTGTGTTGAAGTTAATTACTATCTTACCACTAGGTGGCGGGGGGCGCTGTTTCTTGTCTGTCAATAACAAAGAGAAGAGAGAGATCAGTTTTCACCATAATCCAATATTTAATATATAAATAAAATATATTTAAAATACCCTTAAACCAATCATGTATTGTACCCCTGAGCCCCAAGCCCGTGCATGGGATCGAAAAACCACCTTTCTTGAGAAAATCGCCTTAAATAAACCATTTATCATAGCCAGAAGCGGTAAAGACTGAGAGAATCGTCGGATTTTGAACTTCCAACTTGGTCCGTGAATTAACCAGGTGTGACATACGCTTCCGTCAGAAAATGTGGCAGAATTTAAGCTTCAAATTGCAGTTTTTCCTCCAAATCGCTCCAGTCTACATGGCTTATTAAAAAAATCCCCCAAAATAAACGTTTTGCTCTAACTCTAGCTAAAGCATTTAAAAAACGGATAAATCTACGCTTCTCATCGCATCCATGATGACGTCGTTGTCAGGTGGTCGCGTCACACTAACGCACGGAAGTTGCCAGCATTTGTTTACAAAGTGCAGAGCGTGGATGAATAGGGAGACAAACACACACAACACATAAAAAGTTGTAAAACACATTTATCATGACACAAAAAGGATAAAGACTAAATATAGACTGAAGACGGTTGTTAGTAAGTTACTGGAAGATAGTTTGAGCTGCGAGAACGAATTAAACAACCGGATTTCCAGCGACTCAGGCGAGGATTCCGACCTGTCTTGATCCGTGTGAGTAAGTCTTATATCATCCTATTTCAGACCTGTTTCTTTTTCTTTTAGCATGCTGCATCTCTATGTGTCTGGGTTATATTTATAAGTATTATAATAGCTTCTCACAGGTTTTCAAGAGAGTCAGAGGGATTTGAGGAAGGGAAAGACCCATTTGAGGACATTTCAGTAGGTCTATATTTCATCATATTATCGTATGGTATCTCTAAAAATGTGGAAAGGTTGTATTTATACATATTATAATAGCCTGTAAGGTATTATAATACTAATATCACATATAATAAATTGTAATAAACTATTTATATTATAAAATTATAATACAATGTCACCTGGAGCAACAGATTCTGCTTCTAATATATATTACATTATAAATACCTTGTATACATACAATATATATGTATATACATATATATTAGTGCAGAAAGTGTTGTGTGGCACTGTGACTGCATTAGACAGGAACTGATGCAGACTGGCATGACGATGGTTCCTCTGCATGCTTGTAGTAGTAGTGTTGTATATAGTTGCTTGAATGATATGTAAACATAAATAAATGTAAAATATTTCGTTTTATTTATTGTTAGTGACTTATGGCACTATAAATGTGCTATGCTGCACATTTAAAACTCTCCCTTCTTCTAGCCATGGTTGTGCTGTTTCCATTGAGGTTGTTATATTGCAGTGAAAAATGAGCCCACAGTGGGTAAAAATGTGTAAAGTCGTAAAAAACACCCAGAAACTGCTTGGGGTACAGGGGGTTAAATGAAAAAGTATGTAGTTATTTAGGATTTATCATTGCACCAGCATTCTCACTTTTAAAATGATCAGAATTTGGCAAAAATCACCTCATTAAAGTGGATTTAAATAATTTTTTAACAGTATATATTGCAAACAACATATAAGCCCAAGAACATTTACAAAAACACGTTGTAGTGGTGAAGCTATGAATCATTAAAAATGTATCTCATGCTTTATAATTCTAAAAATAAACATTTTTGGCTATGACCTCACTGACCGTGACGGTTGTTTCTTTGGTCGATTTTCTCCTCCACAGCACTTTGGAAGGCCTCTGCTTCCTGTTGCTCGGCAAAGTTCAGTCCCACTTGACAATCCTGCATTGTTTAACGAGCAAACACGGAGTCAAACGCACACATCTCTCAACCAATATTTCAAAGATTTGTGACCTGTTGATGTTTTGAACACGGATATTTGAATGGAACCACATCCTAACAGTAATAGACAATGATCAAAGTTGCAGGAAGAGGTGGAGTAAGGGTGTGCTTACATCTGCAGCAAAGGTATGAAAGTACGACTGTGGTGAGGAGTAAACAATTTGGTTGTAGAGCTCCTGCTCCCAAACCTGCCGCCCTGCCTGTGAAAAAAAAAAGAGTTAATATTCCACTGTCTCAATAATACTCCAGATCTGACCCTGTCTGGATTTGAGTCAGTCTGACAGGTTTGTAACGTTTCAGAGGGTCAACATAGACAAAGTGATTATCAGTCTGAAGAGGGCCTGAATATTCTTATGTCGGCTTGCAGTGAAATTCTTGGTACAAGGGCACCACTGTGCAAGAGATTACCTTCAAATCAAACATCCGTATGAAGTAGGAGCGCTGAGGGTTGTCTTTGACGAAGCACACCACTCCAGTGTGCTGCAGACTCCATATGGATGGACTGTTAGGCAGAGCCATGTGCAACTGTGCTACTGCAGTGGCCACGGACTGAACACACACAGACAACACATGCATGGAAAACAGTTCAGTGCTGATAGGACACTTGAGATCATTTTATGGCAGTTCACATGTAAATCTGGTGTTTTATGGTGATATTTTTAATTTGCCACTGCAGGTGTACAAGTCTTTAAAAAAAAAGTGCAGTTCACATTAGATTGTTTTGTTGTTGGTACAGCTGTGAACCTCAGTGACTAATACAGAGTCAGGAATAAAGCAACTTCTGCTCGACAGAAACACTAGACCCAATGATAGCGTCTAATTCTGACAGAGAGGAAGAAATGGTTCAGCCACCATTTCCTGATACAGCTACCTCCTTTTTTTGATGACCTAATGTCAGCAAGTCTTTTCAAACTGTATTTGCATCAACGCACAGTAAATTTTATGTGTTAAAATAAGACTTGAGTTCTTAGTTCTTTACCTGAATATATGTAACAAAAAATAAAAAGGCAAGCAAATAAAGTAACGAAAAGCAGATCGGACAAGTGTGAATCTACATTACTGTTGTTACTGAAGTTAAATATATAATGTAAAAATCCTCAACTGAGGGTTCAACTGTCAACTGTGTTCATTGAAATTCAGGATATAATGTTTAACCACCAACGGCGAGAGAGAGATAGCGAAAGAGAGGTCATGAGGGCTGAAACAGTTTGAATTGTTATGTAGCAACCAGAATAACCAGAAGTATCTTGGATACCTTTTTCTTTTACTTTTACAATAAACTGTTCCACCAGAAAGGATACAAGTCAGGACAGACACAGATAAAATATCATCCCACAGTGGGCAACCCCTTCTCTGGTCAGCTCAGAACTTACAGCACACCTTCTGCCCAGCAGCTCCTCCAACTTCTCATTCTCCTGCAGGCTCAGCAGAGGGCTGCGGGCGCTCTCCATTTTAGATTTAGATCCACGACTCATGGTCCTCTGATAAATCTCCTCCTTTATCTTAAGTGAATGTTTTACAGCATTTGAAAGAGCGTCTGCGCTTACACTAACGGAATACAAAGCTCTACAGTCAAGGAAGTTTCTCTTCTCTGTTTTGTGCACACATCATTTCAAAGCAGGAAATGGGCAACCGCACTTCTCTAACCCCCACTTTTCTTCTTTCTCTCAGATGCAGAGCACAAATGAATGTGTTACTTCCATTTTCAGAAGGAGGCAGTGCACTGTGAGTACTGAGATGACTTCTTATGCAGACTAAAAAGCAACTCAATACATATGTACAAATGAAAGACATATTTTATTGACAGGTAACAACATTCAAGTTAATTTAAAAATGTACAGGATGAACAGCAAATTTAAAGACAAAAAAAAAGGAAAAAAAGTATCCATTCATTTTAACTTGAATTCATAGGTCATTATTCACCACACTGAACAGTTTCTGGGAGTGCTAAAAGAGACGCAGCATTTGTAACACTGGATTTTTATATGAGCAATTTGTAACTGGCGTTTGCCGAACATGGTAAAAAAAAAAAAAAATAGTGGGTTACATCCCATCTTAATGTGACACAATAAATATATTCTTTGGTTTGTAGCTATGGATGTTTTCAGGGACACAGAAACTTAAAAACTGGACAAACCACCTCTCTGTTTCTTTCTGGGAACGTGATTGTCGGTAACTGGCTGTCTGACCTTCATGAATAGCAGCAAAAACCCCACAAACTGCACTGTCTCCTTTTGGATCCCTTACGAAAGGTCATCCCGGACTCAGCTTTGAAGATGATAACCTTTATAATAGTCAAGTGTCAGAATATATTAACAAAATATCACATTAAACACATTAATTAAGCTCCATAAACAAGTCAGTGAAAATTGTAGTTTGATACATTGGAATGGTTAGCGTGGAATGAAGACTAACCCTGGCTGGTCACATTGAGCTCACATTGAGTTTTGAGATTTGAAATTTGGATTTAAATGTGGAATGAAATAGCAACTGTTCAATGAACGAACTAAAATGTCTTCTTTGTGTTTGATAGAAAGCAAACTCCTGGGAAAAGGCAAGAACCTGCCTTATCAAATTTCTGCTGTGTAAACTCTGAGATGGTAGGGAAGTAGATTGGAAGGATTTTGGCAGTGACTGAGCTGTTCCAGGGAACGCTACACATCCATACTCTAAAATGGGATTTCCATTTGACTCATGTTGTTCCCATTCATCCTTAAAGCTGTTACTCCTTTCCTCTCTTTTGCATTTCTTACACATGCCTCCAATAAAACATCCGTACTGCGACCTGTGACACAGGTTTTATCCAGTCAGAACACATTGCTTTGTGTTCTCACACATCTGTGTTTCCTCCTCCGTTACAGGACCTTTTGTCTGCCCCATCACTTCTCAAAACGCATTTATCTTTTCTTTTTTTTTTCTTTTTTTTTTTTTCTTTTGGTTGTAGGCGAAGGTCCTTCGCATATCCTTCGTCTTGTGCAGCCAAGCTTTACTGCTTTGGATGAGAACTCGGCAGATAAGGGGTAATTTAATGACAGGGAGCTTTGGTTGGCATTCTTTTCATGGTATCTGTGTTCAGTCACGGCAACTAGTGCCCACCGACGCTTCGGGACTCTCCGGTCGACCAGTCAATGATGATAAATGACAAACTCATGATCATGAAGACGAATCCCAGTCCAGCAAAGCATGCGGCCTACAGGAGTGGAAGGAAATAAAAACAACATCTGTGTCAACAACACATTCAAAAATACAATGAAACAATGGATGACTAAGAGGAATTTAAAGTATCCTTAATAGCTGAAGGAATCAACTTGTACCTGAATCTTGGGTCTGGACAGAAAAGGCTCCTGTTCTTCAGGAACAATCCGGACGTAGAAGATTCCCGGTAGGATAAAGATGAGGCTTGGGGCAGATGTGGCTCCTGCAGAGGAAGGTGGAGAATAGAGACGAAGTGAGTTTATTTAAGGCTGTACATGGGAAGTGATAACAGAGTTTACAGATGATGTAGCTGACGATACAAAATCTGAAAACTTTCTTCTTGTGTAAACATACCGATGATGCCAAAGATGTCGCGGATGGAGGGCACGAAGATAACAAGTAGGTTGACCACGAAGATGAGACAAAATGCAATGGCAATGTGTCGGGCCCAATGGAAAGGCTTGTCAGGGAACAGGATCTGGAGCAAAGCCCTGCGGATCTATAGAGGGAAGGAAGAAGTAAAGGAAGAAAGAGAGAATATTGTTTTTCTTTACAAATAAGACAATAACCATCAGGTTTGATAAACAAAATTATATAAAGGTAAAGGTAGCTCTACCACTGCAGGTAACAGTCTTATAAAACTGCTGTTTAGAAACTGTTGATCAGGTGTGTTTTTATAAGATAAACTCATTAGCTTGACTCCAGCCCAACTAGCGGACATTTTCAGCAGGTATTATCCATCACCGGTGAAAGGCAAAACATTTGCTGCGATGAGTTAAAAGAGAGGGACATTCAGCAGCAGCTTTCTTCTCTCGGCACAGTAACACAATATTAAAGGAATAGTTCAACAGTTTGGGAAATACACTTATTTGCTTCCTCTGGAGGAGTAACGCGACAACATGGATACCCCTGTCATATCTGTTGGTTTATGAAGCTGGAGCCAGAGTTAGCTTAGGTTAGCTTAACTTATCTTAGCTTATTTTAAGCTAATTTTAACTAGAAACAGCTAGCTTGGCTCTGTCCAGAGCCTACAGCACCTGCTCCCAGCCCCCTTAACCCCCTTGTAAAACCAGAACTTGTTGTTTTTAAACTTTGGTTTTTGCACAAATTAGACAAACAAAATATAATGTGTGAATTAGTAAACTTTAGATGTGCTGGTAGATGGATCTTTTAACCTTTGGACAGAGCTAGGCTAACTGTTTCCGTCTGGTTCCAGTCTGTATGCTAAACTAAGGTAACTGACATGAGAGCAGTATCAATCTTCTGTATCTATAGCATACAGAACAAGTAGTATCTGTCTGTCTGCAATAGCTGAAAAAGCATATTTCCCAAAAAGTCAGACTATTTCTGTAATCTGTAAAAGGTTTATTACTGCAATATGTGTTTGTGGATGGTTTCCACTCATTTTAAAAACTGATGTTTTCTTGAAAAGCTAACTCCCTTTTAGCATCTATAGAACATTGTGAAGTCTGAAGGCAAATGCTGAAAAGGCTCCATACAGTCAACACACTACTGAAACAGAAACAGCTGGTTGGGAAAGTTTTGCTCTCAAATTCTGAGGCATTTTCAGTGCTGATAGACCGCGACTCTATTGCAACTCTATCCATGCATAGATCCCTTTGGCAGCATCAGTTATGTGGTGTTGATGCTACATTAGTAGCATTTTGTTACACAGCATCCACAATGGCTTACAAATTGCATTTATTTATTGTTAATAAACATAATTATGATAACTACAGTTCATCTTTTAGAGACATTCACTTAGGTCAGGCCTTTCCTTTTGAGAACTTTGTAAAATAAGGGTTGATTTAAAATTTCTCACCGAACTAGCATGATGGATATCTTACCGGGAAAAGAACCACAGGGACGGTCAGAGTGACGGCCACCAGCACGGCCAGACGCACACAGAGAATCAGGACATCCCGGGAGCCCACGCGACTGTATGTGTGTAACAGCTCCGACTCCACAGCACCTACCCACAGCAGAAGCAGACAGCCCTCAACATACAGTGTTTCACATGTTCCAGTCCCTCATTCACAGCATTGAAAAATGCATATGGGCTCTGGGCACAAGTGGGTCATTCATTTGAGATCTTGACATTCACAACCTCAGAACAAAGCGACCTTTGAGTTTCAGGGGTAAAAAGTATCGTACCGTAAAAAGTGAGGTAACCAAAAAGAGCAGTCAGCAGGTACATGACAAACATGGCCAAGATGGAGATGTTGGCAACACCCTGCATACGTTTCTTGGTGGGACTGTGGGTAAAAGCATGCAGAAAATGACATGAACTTTATTTCTGCCAATTCAAAAAACACATTTGAATTTCTTGATATAGATGGCATCCTGACTTACTCTCGTAGTTCAGTGTAGATTGGTAGCACCTCTGGGTGGCAGACAAAAGCAAAGGCCAGAATTGGGATGGTGTATGCAGTCTGAAAGCCAAACACACTGAAGGTCAGTGAGTAATATGAGATCAAATGTTCATTTTATAACCAACACTGCTGTTGACACAGCAAGCTCTAGTACAGGACATGAGGCAGTAAATCTGCCGTGCTAACAAAGAAATAGGAAACTAGAAGCAGGTAATGTGAAAATGTTTTTCCTCTAACCTGCGAGTTGATGGTAAATAGCTTGGCCTCACAGAAGTCCTCTGTCACATTAATGGCAGCGTGGTGGTCAGCATGAGGAGTACTGTTATGATGTGTAGTGTCTTCGAGCGGACACAAGGTGTTGAATTTCTTGTAGATAACCTGTGGAGTCACATCTATTGGTTAATCAAAGATAATTATTTTATGGAGGAACAGTTGGTCATATTGCATGTATGTTTGCTGGTTCTTTGCTGACTCACCGAAATGAGGAAGAACACCATGCAAGAGAGGGAGAAGCCACTTGTGTAGCCCAGGTAACCTGGATTGCAATGATAACAAGATGTTGCAAAATGATTTATGGGCACAGACAGAAGACAGATTCTGGGAGTGATGATACTTTAATTTCAGGACAGGACAGTGAACGCAACAAAAACAGGTAGTGAAGACATGATGTCTACATGAGAGAGTAGGGGGAATTTTTATAAAAGGAAAATGTGATGACAGGATGAAAAACATACCAAGTTGTTTCATGAGTGCTAGAGGAAGGATGATGAAAGCACTAACAATGATGATCAAGACGTTTCCATTCAAGAACCACTCTCTAAGAAACAGTCAGACAAACAGATAAAAAAAAAAAAATTAGCACTCCACAAAACTAAAAACAGAAACTACCAAACTATGCATAAAATCAGAATAACACTTGAACGCTCACCCTTTGCTTTCTTGGTCATCGAGGAAAGCCTGAATAACCAGTGGGAGCTCAGACTTGATGATGAAGAGATAGCTGGACATCGCTAAAAGGAAGTGAAAACTATTTTAGGTTGTGTTACTTACGCATGTTTAATCTTATCTGATGAAATACACATGCTTTCACTGACAGATATCAGATATAAATATAAAAATAAGAGGTGAAAATGTCATGAAAATACCTCCAATGTTGTGTATTGTAATAACACAGGCAGCCAGCATTTTTCCTGGGTTGCCGAAAGCCCGATTCCCAAGCTGCTCATAAGCCCGGATCCCTGAAAACACAAACATTATACATGCGTGCGATAAGTTAGGGATGCAGAATTGCCTCTGTGGCTACTTATGCTAAATGAGACCAGCCATGCCTCACCTACAACTCCAGCACTTTTCAGCAGGAGGTGAATCGAATATGCAGACAGAATGGCAATGAACACCAACAGGATTCTGAAAGACACAAGAACGAACAGAGATATCTTGTAAGTCATGTCTGAAAATGACCTGACAGAAAGGGTCTCACAAGTTTGGACATCATTCTGACTAGAGTCTAAACTGTGACCGAAAACTAAATAAAGAAAGAAAGAGAAATATAATTGTTCTTTAGAAACTACCTCAGAAAATAATTTCTGTGAATAAGCAATTCATGATTGTCATCATTGTTGTTTTTTCCACCCACACAAGAGAGAGTCTGGCTTTGAGAAACTGGCTCTCTCCAGCCACTCTCCGCCTCCTCCCCTCCGCCACATAGCACAGGACTGATCCAAGCAGGCAAGTCTTGGATCTGATCACTAGTGTCTATATTTAACTGCTCAAATCTGATTTAGAGAAGCTGCGTGTGTATGAGCTCTAATGTACATTGTGACAGATCAGGCTTTGTACAGTAGCGGTTGTGTGTACAGTTTTACACCTGCGGCTCACGCAGGTACAGACAGACGGAGACACGCACATATTCCAGCACAGAGCTCATTCCCTGCCACCACACATACCTGTCCTTACACAAACACCACACTGACAGTCAGACAGATGATACACACACCGCTGTGGTCGTACTTCTAGCCTTATAAGGACCCTGTATTGACTGTATCCAAACTGTAACTGCTAACACAAACTTTAACCTCATCCTAATTCTGATTCTAACCTTAAATCAACATTCTAACCCCAAATAATGATTATTGATCTGTTTATAGGGCACTTTTCAAGCAAGAGGCGCAAAGCTTTACAGAGTGAGGAAGCAGCACACAAGCAACGGAAAACAATTATAGAACAGAGTTAAATATATTAATAAGTTAAGTTCACACTAAAAGAAAAAAAACATACATAAATATAGAAATGAGCTATGCAAAAGCCATCTTAAAATAAGAGATAAAAAAAGTAGTGGAGAAAAGCTTAAGAAATGGCCGAAATGACTTCATTTTGCAAACATCTCCACTGGGTCGGTCCACAACTCATAAACTCAAACACACACGCCAAACAGCCCTGCTTTATCCTCACAACCGCAAGGAGTGCGCACATTTGGCTTTCCCCGAATACTAAATATACTGAATATAGTGTGTCCTCTTTGCAAAAGAGGGGACAATATTACAACTCAAAGGACAAGTGCTGTGAGCAAGTTCATGCATCTACTTGGGTAGATGCATACGCAAACACACACACACACATTGACAAATACAGTCAGGCACATAGGGACTGCGTGTTTGGCTTGCATACTCACAAAAACAGAATGATCCCAGTGTTGGACATTGCAAAAGCCAGTCCCAGAATTCCACTGCCCATTATGGCGTTACTGAGGTTAAAGATGGACATGCCGAATGAAGTCTTTCCCTCGAACTGCAGAAAGAGATGTAACACAAATCGATTCATGAACAAAGATCACATGAACAGCATCAGTAGTATTTACTGTATCTGACTTTACCACAGCAATACAACAAAGTGAGGAAAATCACTCACATCTGTGAAGTGGATTTCTTTCTTGCCACCAGTTTTATGTGGGAGAAACTCCTCGTGTTCAGCCAAGGCATCCAGCCCATCAAACCTATAACAGAGGAAAACATTAATGTACAACTCCTTTACTGTGATATGATGTACATATCATTCATTACGCGTAATTTGTGAGTCTTACCCCTCATCCCTGCTATGTCCATTCATCTTCTGAAGCTCCATTCTGGTTGCTGGGGTTGTGACTTGAGAGACTTTAAAGATCTACTTTTGCTGCGATGAAAGAATCCTCCTCAAATTCCTCTGGGAGAAAGGAGACAACAACTGTTTAGTTTGTAAATTACTCACTTACCAAAGTCCCCTGCAAATGTGTCCATTATTTATGCACTGCAAAGGTTTGATGTCAGCTGGGGTTGGTTTTCCAGCCCCCCTCAGGCAGAGGTCTTGCCAACTTTCCATTATTTGTGAAAAAAAAAACAGCAAGCAGGCTGACCTCAGCATGTGTCATTAGCTGTTATACATTGCTTCTGTATTCATCACTTTTGCTGAAATCGTGTCTTAACTTGTCTCAAGTGGGACAAGATCTCAGAGTGGCTCTTCCAAGGAGCTGTGTTGTAATGTAATATGTTGTAATACTTTTATGAGATGTCATTGGCTGTGGTCTCCAGTACAATAAATATAGATTAAGGTAACTATGGCAGACTGGCAAGGTGTTTAAATACCCTGAGCTGTTTAAAGGTAAACATACTAGTTATTTGTACTTCCACAGAGGGAAGCCACAGCACTCATGAAACAGTGAATATGACTAGTGCAATACAAACAGAAAATGCTATGTGGCCTCAAAAGGGCAGACCTATTTATAAAGTCTTGAGACACACCACTGTAATTTGTCTCACTTGCCAAATACAACAAGAATCTTGCATTTATGATGTTTTTTTCTTTTGGCATTGCAAAAATCCTTTGCCACTGCTTTATTTTGGAGTTCTGCCCCATACCTCAGATATGAGGATAAAAAAAAAAAAACAGTGATAGTTCACAACATAAAAATCCTGCAAAACAAATGTACAATTTTGCTTTTGGATCTAAGTCCATTTAAAGCTTGTGTGACATGAAGGGCTTTAAATAACAAATGTTGTCAGAGGACTTATGTTGCTCTAATCTGCCGTGGGCCACACAAAGCTGGCATGGACAGGCTCTGGGAATGAGCGTAGGTCTGTGCTGCTGCCATGGGGTCATGGGATACTTCCCCTCTCTGTGGGTCAGACTTCCCTCAGGATTTTCACATCTGACCCCTAAGGACACACTTACACCCCATTGTTGTGCCATTCCTTAAGGGTTTTACACAAAACCAGACTTTTTGTATATTCCTACGCTCATCACTGAGCGGGCCTGTTGAAGTACAACAATCCATACAATCTGGTGCTTGATAGCAGTGAGCCACAGAGACAAACAAAGGGTTCCTGTGTAAATGGTGCTATTTAGTCTAAGTACAGAGTAGCCCTTTCCCTGCATACTGGCCTCAGGTCAAGTTTGGTTAGAGTAACTTTCTTTAGCTACATACCCGATGACTTTCCCATGGTCCACGGCCAACACACACACAGCCAACAAAGCATAGACTAAATTTCAGGAATATTTTGTAATCTAACTTTCATAAAAAGCCAGTTTCTATGGATGAATCACCTCCCTTACATTGTAAAAGGCAGACTTTCCAATTGGGTGTCATTTGCATTTTAATAGGGGGAGCTGAAGAAACTACACAAACCTGGTTAACTAGAAACTTGCTCCATGTTAGATATTTCATTGGCCACGAGGGTAGCTTTTAGACAGTGGAAACAGTAAAAAAGAGTGGAAAAAAGTAATAAAAACCAAAAGTGCTCCTGAACTTTCCATCAGTTTATACACCCATTTTTCCCAACAACCTACCCTGGTGCTGTTTACAATGTGTTCAATGTATCGTAATTAGAAAATCTCTTTAAACAATACATTAGATAATCTATATAATAATCCTGCCAATGAACAACACATGTTAAGTACAACACAATAGATATTAGTGTAGCCTTACTATGCACACCACATGGCTCTTGTCTGACGCAAGACCAGCTCACTATTGACAGTTAGCCCTTCCCTTCTCTTCCTAAACCTCTAAAACTCAAGGAAAGACACACACTCAATTTTGTGCAACTTACCCTGGTGGTCACACCTAGTTGTCTTTTCTGGATATTGAAATAATAAGTCCTTGTGCAAATTCACTCAGTTTTCTAATGCCAATGTTTATATATAGCTCTGCTCTTAGGAGTCTCTCCAAAGCTCCTTGGTAGTGAAGAGAGGAGAGAGTGAGAGAGATTAGAGGCTGGGAGGGAGTAAGCGGGAAATGGGAACACCCATACTTAACCCTTTGTTCAACCAGTTACAGGTAGTATCACAGTTACGAAGACACTGTAGGGATCCACTCACCAGGTGTCTGCACTGAAAAGGTGTGAAGACACACAAGAGCATAAACTATGGAAATGAATTGCCGGTAGTTTTCAGACAGTCTGCAGCTCAAGGCTGCAGGTAATCCCTGGAACCCATCAAATCAACAGGGATTCTGGTGATCATACTGGAGACTAATTACCATGTCATTATGGAGTATGCGAGTTGAGAGGAGGGGCGAAAAAGTGAGTGTCATATGAGGTGGGCTTTGTTACTGCGTGGGCGGATACTCACTGACAGTTCGCATCCTGCTGGAAGTCACAGTGATGGTAATTAGCTTAGGAGATAAGTGCTTTTTTAAGATTGCCAACATGTGATTGTGTTTAAGACTCGAAACATTGTGCATGCTTACAAGTTATCATGTGCCTGATCCAAAACAAACAGAAAAGGCTGAGCTGACACGTAACAGTAGAAATGTCATGCAACATAAAACAGATCCTTTAAATATTGTTTGGAGTTTTAGAACATTTCATCTAGAAGACATCTCCATATTTAAACATCATACAGGGAGATGCTATGCGGCATAGCATGCTTCCTGAATCCAGCAACAAAAATGTGTATGCAACCTGCTGATGTGTCATCAGGCCTGAAATGTCATCCACTTCTCACAGAGGACGTTTCAGTTGGATGATAAAGTGCAAGTTAACTGAGATAGAGGGATTTGCTCGCCCACCCTAGAAACACCCATATGTTCTTTATCTCCTCATGAGACAAAACGTTTACTGGAAATTGTGTCTTTCTGTGCTATAAAGATATCATGTAGTGGACGGCAGATTTTTTTAACACCTCTTATATAAGGGTTTGTTTCATTGCCTTAGAATTAAAAAGACATCACTTCCACATTTTAGTAATTCTGTCAGGGTCAGGCTATTTGGAGAAGTTTGTCAGAAAAATCTCAAAATGAAAGTTTTGTGCAGATTGGAGGAATTTGAATTACAAAAATACAATGATGACCTCAGTCACCTTAAAACTTAAACTTGTAAGTTCATCATGTGATTTGAAAAAAAGAACAGAACTAAGTAACGAAGATACAACATAACATATATTCGTGAAATATAACTCATCAGGAGACATTTAGTGTCACGTGTCAAACACTTTGTTATTTTAGTAACAAACAGTATGCCAGCATTTTCAGCCAAGATGATCTCTCATTTCAGTCATTACAATCCCCCCTCTTTGCTGTGGATACTGCCAGCATGTCACTAAAGGCACAGACTGGGAATGGGAACATAGATATATTCTCAGCTGAAAGGTTAAAGTAGAAAAACCAGCTGATAGGAAAAGAGTGTCATCGTTATTTCAACTGTGAATATCCAGCACATAATCAGTGGAGATGGTGACAATAACTTTCGGCTGTATCTTTCCACATGTATGAATGGGAAATTGTGATGTGGGTCAAATATTGGAGCGGGCCTGCTCTATACAGACCTTCTTCTGGTACTCACCTCTGTGGGCAGACAGATGGATGTCTTCAAAAGTTGTTGGATGGTTCACGTCCAAAATCTGCCTTTCACAGAGCCCTGGAGGTTTTTGCAGCTGTGGGAGAGAGAAGAATGGGGGGAAGGAGGGAGGTAGTAATTGCGCGCGCTAAGAAATTTCCTGCCACGTCACAAGCCAAGCCCCTTCCTTCAGACTGATCAGGCCACGTGGTGCTTATGAAGTAATGTCATCTAATTGCATTTTTCTGGATATTCCCAGCATTGACCCTAGCTTTTTTTTTATTTTTTTATTTTAATGTAATGTAAACAAAGCTGACAAATAAAACTACATACTGATGAAATATACTCTGCTCACTACTGGCCTACATAACAGTGGTTATTCTGTGGCTGCGCAGCTGGTAGTGTCAGTAAAATGTGTCGCTGTGGAAAGTTCCTTTTCATTTCTTTTCTGAGCTTCAGTTTTGTGTCACCATCTAGTGGACAACAACACTAAGGTGACAACAACAAAAAAAATCACTCATCAGTAAACAATGACCAATAACAGCATCCAGAAGTGATCATTAAATGACATCTTGGAAAATCAGAGGCCGTATGACGTAGGACCCTAACCCTCTTAATACAGTATCATGCAATGAGAACAAGTAGGACTGCAACTGACAATTATTCTCAGTCTCATGATTAACTGATTAATCTTTTAATCTGTAAAATGTCAGAAAATACTGGAAAATGCCAATTTCAATTTTTTCAATTTTTTTTTGTTTTAACTTTGTTGCCTTTTTCAAATAGTAGGCAATTAACATAACAGAACAGAACCACCTTGAGATTGGGCTTCACCTTACATATATGCACCTATACATTAGTTGGAATAGCACCTTGAAGGAGTAGGACGTTCACACAAATACCTCTATTCCGATACGCATAAAAACACATACACATCCATATACCCGCATTCACGTGCATACATACAGACATACATCCATACAAATATATCTACACACACATATACAGATACACCTACATAAAGTGAATCAATAGTGAGTCAATAACTGGTGCCCATCTTCTTCTAAAATAAGGTAACTGTAGCTGGGGAGTCATGTGTTCCATCATATAGACATGTTTGACCTTTTCTAGCCACTGGTGGATTGTGGGAGAGTTGGGCTTCATCCAATTAACAGTAATTATTTTTCTTGCAACCGTCAACAGAGCATGCAGTATGTGGCACTGATGTGTATTAAATAGATCTTCAGGCGATATTTCCAGTAAAAACAATAGTGGGTCCATGGGGATGTCCTTCTCCAAAATTTTCTCAAATTCTTCTTTGATGTTTTTCCAAAATGCCTCTATTTTCAGGCAGTCCCAGAATACATGGGTATGGTCCCCGACCATACCACAGTTTCGCCAGCATTTGTTGGTATAATCTTTTTTAAAGGCAGAAACTATCAGCGGGGTCCTGAAGAATCTCATTTTGACTTTCCAGTCAAATTCTTTCCATAGCTGGCTTCCAATCCCTTTGTGACATTTTAAGCGCATGTTTTCCCAGGCATCATCGTCCACTATTGTTTTCAGCTCCAGTTCCCATTGTCCTTTAATATGCAGTGTGCTCTCAGATTTGTCCAGCAATAACTTTTTGTACATAAGAGATATTTGTGTTTTTGTTGATGTGGGTGTCAAACATAAATATAAAATGAGCCTCTATATTGGTTGGTTCTCTCTCAATGATGTTCCAGTCTGCATTTTATGTGATACAATCTGTATATCTGATTTGTAGATATCTAAATAGGTAGCTCTGCGGCAGGGCAAACCCAGCCCAGAGCTGCGAGAAAGATTTAAACATATTTCCATCAGACAATTGATTGATTGTTTTCAGCCCACCTTCATTCCATGTTTTAAAAGCATTATTATTATGGGTTGGGTCTTTTTTCTTTATGAATAACACTTATTGCTGCTTCTGACCATGACCCAGCAGGATCACTTTCTGTTAGGGCAGTTATAAGACTCTGCATAAAACTGGAGTTAACTAATGAACAAATATTTTATAATATTGTCCAGGGAAGCCATCTACCCCTGGATATTTGTTATTTTTAAGTTTAAGAATATTTTCTTTAATTTCTTCTTCTGTGATAGGAGATGTTATCATGTCAGCCTCCTCCGCTGTTAATGTAGTCAGATTTATTGAGTTAAGAAAAGATTCTGTCTTTTCTTTTTTATGAGCCTTATCTTCCTCTTTGTACAACTTTCTGTAATAAGTAGCAAATGCCTCTGCGATATCCTTTGGTTGGGTTAACATCTGATCATTACTTGGACATTTTATCATGTGCACTATTCTGTTGGATTGGGATTTACGTAGCTTGAAAGCCAGTACGCGGCTGGCTCGTGTCCATTTCGTAATATTTCCTATCAACTAATCGTAGAGCTCCCTCTGCTTTATAAGTTAGTAAATTATCCAGTTTATGTCAGTATTTTCTGATTTTTGGTGCTCTGCCAATTTCAATTGTCAAGGAAACATCTGTAAATTCCTTGTTTTGAGCAACCAACAACCCAAAACTCTAAGATGGTATTCAATTTACAATAATGTAAAACAGTCAAAGGTTTCAAATCCTCACATTTGAGAAGCTTCACCATTAATTAACAAAATTGTTTCAGCTCTAAGAACAAATAAAACCAAAGAAAATAATAGAAAACTTTTCTTGTCTTTTATTATTAAGCTAAGAAAAACACACAGTCAACAAATTCAAATCTGTGAAATGATGAGCCTTACAGTACTTGCTTGAGCAAGAGAGACTAACGACTCAGGAAAAACAAGTTGTGGTCCGTGCAGTGAACATGTCACTTCCCCTTCTCAACCCATGCAAAGAAATTACATCGAGCCTCGGGGTTGGAGGAATGGCCCTGAGGACGAGCGCACACAAAGAACTGTTTGCCCATGTTCGGCCCCTCTTTTTTTACAGTACGAAGGACACAGGGTTCCCCGTGGACCTTACAGGAGGGTGGTGGAGGTGGTCCATGAAGCACTGACTTCCAAAACACAAGTGATGCCCCTTTATTACTGTTTGAGTGTCCCACACTGGGCTGAGGGGTTGAATGTTTTGTCTTCACCTGTTTGTCACATGTCTCTGTGGTGCTGCTGGTACACATCTGTGTGGAACCCTCAAAGATTGGCTCTGTATCTTCAGGTAGTCCGTCTGCGACTGAAGACACATTTTCTCTAGTTGTAGATGCTTTCTGGGAGTTTTGTGTTGGGGTCATTTCATCCAGGCTGAGTACTTTTTCACACTGCCTAACAGGCTCTTCAGTAGGGGGAACAGCATTTGTGAGTTTAGGTTTGAAAAAGGAGAGGAGGCTGCCTTGTGGCTTTGAGGAAGTGTTTACTGTCTTTGTCTTTTTCCCCTTTGGGACAACAGAATCTGATGTTAATACCCGTTTTTTACCAGAGACATTTCCAGCTCTGATTGGGTTTAAATTCTCCCTCCTTTCCTCCTCTTCTTGAGATCCAAGTAACACATCCCTCCGCTCTGACTGAACTGATTTTTGGTCCACCTTAACAAGGAAGCGGGAGAGTTTCTGCTGCTTGCCGGCGAACTCTGGGAGGTAGCGAGTGCAAATGGGAGGAGGCTTGGAGCTGGGCAGGAGAGGGCAGCTCAGTTGCCCCCATACAGGGCAGTGGTCCGACCCCTCCACCTCTGGCATGATGTCTGCTCCCAAAAACTGATCCTTGGCTAGCTGGCAGTCAGCGAATATATAGTCAATGCGTGTGCCATAGTTGGTCTGCCGTGCTCCAGTGAGAGTGGACCAGCATGTGAATGCATTTGTTCGGGTTGGGTGGAAATAGCGAAAGGTATCTACAAATTTTCCACCGTGGGTGGGATCTGTTTCAGATATCTCAGATTCTTCATCAGGTTCCTCCTCATTCTTGTCCTCTTCTGGTTTGTCACTGTGCAAAAAACCATTCAGCCATTTCCTCCCAGGGTTTTCACCAAAATCATCCTAAGTAATGAGAAAAACAAAGTAGGTAGCTTGTATGAATATGTGCGCAATACAGTGTGCAAATTTGGCAGAAACAAAACACTGGCATTTTAATGTAATGTTATATTATTCCATCATATAAAAGAAAAAGTTTAATATTTTGGGAAACACTATTTGCTTCTTGCTGAGACTGTTTTTACTCTCATGTGTGTTTGTTAAAAATTGAGGCTACAGCCAGTATTATAGCTTATTTTCCCATAAGCAAGGGGTAACCAGCTGGCACGTGTACACTGAAATGTGTTTTTTCACATCTGTTTTTGTATGGATTAAGCAACAAGATTTTATGTGTTCATTAGTGAGCTTTACATGTGCTGGTGGTCATATTTTGTCTTTATGCTAAGCTAAGATAACTGGCTTCTGGCTATAACTTTCATTCATGTAACAGCATTCTAACATTTTACTTACAATATCACTGGGGTCACAGTGGTCTATTGGCCGGTGTGATGTATTTACATCTCCTAAAACGATCACAAAGCTGAAAAATAGAACAGAAAAAATTAACTTCGATTGCCCATTTTTTTTCCCTTTCAATTGTGGAGAGAATAATAGAGTTAAGTTAACATAACAATTTCATGATAACTGCATTGCAAATAGTTTTAAGTTTGACTAAATTTATAAACCTGATATGAAATACATGTCAAATTGAATATAGCTGAGATTTTTTCGAGAATAGACTGCAATAGAAAATGTCATTTTCTAAGCTCAAACAGTCATAAAGCGGTAAAAGGCTGACATTTGAAAATCAGAAAAGTTTCATAGGCAACATGTCTGTGATAAAAGCAGGATACACCTGTGTCTCATCTTTTCTTTCTAAGCACTCACCTGCCATCTTTCAGTATAGCTTCGGCCCGATACTGAAGCAGCTTGTAGAACTGCAGTTTGAACTGTTTTCGCTCTGGCTTTTCAGGGTCAGCCCGTGGACAGTACACATTGATTACCGTAACAGTTTGCACTTTGTTTTGACACCTGTGTGGGAAAAAAGAGGGTCAAAAACAGAACAGACGGTATAGATATCTACAATTTCAGCTTGACTGAACTCAATCTATAATAGACTGCAAGAAAGATTGCATTGTGCATGTAGTTGCTCAGTTTTCTTTAATGTGAGCGCTGAGATATAGAATACCCAATTCAAATTATTTTAATACAAATACAAACTCCTCACAGAAACCTCAAAGTAGAATATACTTTTCTCACATGATCCTGTGCTGTGTGATGACGGCTCGTCCTTCATTGTCCAAAAGCTGCAGCTCCTCGCTTGAAAACTCAGTGTGGTCACCGTAGCATCCAACTGCCCCTTCGTGGTTGGTCAGCAAACCTGTGAGACCCTCCTCAGCAGCAAAAGGAGTAGCACTGTCCTTACAGTAAGTGGCAACACCTGTGCACAGAGCAGGTGTAGTGCAGTGGTTACAGGGATCTTATGTTCAACTAATCACTAAGTGTCCATTCAAAAACATCAATCAATCTTTTATTAATTAGAAGAGTGTTTCCTCTCGTCTGGGCACATTGAATGCAGTTGATAAAACCTAATGAAAGAAGGAACCACACTGTCATGACTCAAGGACACAAAATGAACTGTTATGACTAAGTACTGAACCTGAATAGCCGCTGCGTCCTCGGCTGTAGCTGAAATAGGAGTTGTAGCCGTCAACAATTGCAGTTCTTTCATCAAGCAGGTCTCCTGTGGGGGACAAATTGGGATTAAACCTTTTATTACTTTCATAACAGACTAGCAGACATACCTGACTGGCACGTTGCATGTCAGCTCCCCCTCTTTTTCCCAAAACTCCTAAGCTAACAACTTACTTGTCACTTTTGTCTCCTGAACACAGATAATATCTGCGCCCAGTGAATCAAGAGCCTTTTTAATGCCGCCTCTGAAAGTCCTTATGCCATTTATGTTCCAGGTCACGATCTTCATTGTGACAAACAGCAGTTGTTTGACTGAATGTGCACATTCGGAAGTAAAACGGAAGTAAAGAAAACAACGAGCGGAAGTGTATTTTCCCTAATCTTTCGTTATTCCATTCACATTTAGTGTTTGTTGATAAATTATTATTATTCGATTTTTTGCATTATTGTTACATTTATATGTCAGGATACCCAGAATACACCGTACCCACGTAAGTGCAGAATGCAAGCATATTTCTTAGTGTAATTGCATTGCGCTGTTGCCTAGCTAGAGGGAGTAAAAGTGCTTTCAGGTTTTCGGCGCGCTTTTGACACTCGACCTCCCGTGAAACGAGAGAACCGGGTGGGAGGAAGGGAAGAGCTGTTCACACACTACCGGGCTGGTACCCCTGGCTACTAGCGTGATTAGCAACCGTTGCTACTGACAGCTCCCGAAGGACGTGCAACATTAACGTTTGCGAGCAACCGGCAAGCCCCATCTTTGAAATAAAACCAGAGGGTAAGTACATGGTTTTGTGAATGGTGGCTGTCTAGCGTTAGCTAATTAGCTTGTCTGATAGGACCCGACTGGCGTTACGATAGTACGACACCATGAGTCGGGTAATGGATGTCGTCTATACCGCTAAGCATGTGTAAATTTGATTTGGCTTGTTACAAAGCTAGCTTGCCAGCTCACTAGATTCTTCAACCCGAAGTTGCTAGTAGCATTGTGGTGTCATATGCTGTGTGCATCAGGCTAAAGCTACTCATGTTAGCTGTCCGGGGCCGTGTCCTGTTTCCAGACCCGGTGTCGTCTTAGATTTGGACACGTTATCCCTGTCAGAATATTTTTCACCCTCTCGGAAGCAGCTTACTTTGGAAACAGGTTCACAATGTAGGCTGCCACAATGTTCAGGAAATCCTGTAATTTACTGTTATTTAGTACTATGAAGGAGCGGTACGTGGGCTAAGAGAAAGGGATGCATACGGGACACATCTTTTGGCACTAGGTCAGCCGGCGCCTGGTCTTTCCATCTTCGGGCAGAGAAGGGGACATGAGGAAATGGGGGGAACTCCGCCCCACCCAGTCAAGACGGGTGGTCAATGTAACATTAATCCATATTGTGTCGACGGATACTTTGTGGAGGACACTTGGGGATGTGACGCCAACATACTGTCTCATCTGTGTAGCCAACATTAGTAACGGCGCTGATGTTGAAAAGCAATAACGTTGGCCAGTGATATGTGGATCCCAGTTTAATAGTGAAAGCCTGCTAACTGTGGCGAGGTTAGGAATCATCATCAACGATCTTTAAATGTCTTTGGCTAATAAGAGTATATTTAAAGGTGAATAGAAATGCAATGGCTAGATATAAGCCCAAATTATTTATAACTAGTGGAGGAAGAAGTACACAGCCATTTTACTTCAGTAAAAGTAGCAATATCTTAGTGCAGAAATACTGTTACAAATAAAAGGATCTGTATTATCATCAAAATATTAGTATTAGTAGTGACTCATTACACAGAGTGGCCCATTTCAGAATAATGGATATTATTTGAATATAAATATTGATGCATTCATGTGTTCATCACTTAAATGTTACAACTGGTTAATGATGAGCTAATTTTATTAACAACTTCATAAACTGCTGGGTAGCCTGTGAAGTTTTATCTTATCTCAATTTATAATAACTTATCTGCTGATTCTATCATTGTATCATTATTCTGCATCTGCAAAGCAATTACTAACTAAGTTTATCAAGTAAAAGTAGTGGAGTAAAAAGTGCTATATCTTCCTCTTAAATGTACTGTAGTAGAAGTATAAAGTAGCAGAAAATGGAAATACTCAAGTGAAGTACAAGTACCTTAGAACTGTACTGAAGGACAGTACTTGAGTAAATGTACTTAGTCACTTTCCACCATTGGTTATAGCAAATAAAATGGTAATGGTCTGGCAAAATATCCAGAGTTGAGATGGCTAACTGGTATTCACGGGTAATACTACATTTGCAAGCTGTATCAGTTAGGGAATTTATGGCTTGGATTTGCGTAGTGGCCCTTTTGGCCTTCTGAGCATAAGTAGAAGTGTTTTCTCATTCACCCAATCCCAAATTGAATCCTTCCCCATGCAGTTTGCTTAGCTGGTGTCACAATATGAATTATACAAAACCTCTTTGCTGGCCATTGTTCTAAGCAGTTTGTATAACCAGTAACTGCATCTTTGTGTTTTGTTTTTGCAGTGTGTAGTAATGAGAGAGGAGGAGTGAAGGAGGCAAGTGTCCCAGTAGAACATTGGCAGACAAGTAGGAGGCCAGGCAAGGATGCTGGAGGCAGATGCAGACCCAGCAGGTGCAGCAGTGGAAGGAGAGGGGGAGGCAGAGATGGGGAGCGGAGACTTGAAGGCTGAGGTGGTACGGCTGTCTCTGGAGCTCCAGGAGGCCACAGAGGAGAAGCTCCAGGCAGCCCGTTATGGCCTGGTGGTGCTGGAGGAAAGTTCTGCTCTCAAGATGAAACACAGGCAGCTGGAAGAGGAGCATGAAGCCCTCAAAGTGGAGCTACAGCAACTGAAAGAGGTAGGAACACCCAAGGCCTTCTAGTTACATTTACACATTTAGACAACAAATGCAGTATAGATTTTTCTTATACGCTTGTGAAGATCTTATTCTGCCATTTTGCAAGTGGTATTTTCCAATAACACCCTACTGATATGTGACCTTTGTTTTTCACAACATATTTCTTTTTTAGGTATTCATTTGATTTATTGCCTTCATAAATACTCATGATTATTTTTACATCAAACTAATTTTGCTGTAATGATGTACTCTTTCTAACTGAAACAAGCATTTCTTTTATTCAAATTCACGGTGACTGTCTTATTAAGACTAGTTGAGACCTAAGATGTTCCAAAAAGCTGCATTTCTCATGTTGACAGGTCTGATCAGTGTTAGCTGGCCCAGCATGTATATTGTATTTTCACAGAACGTTCTTGGATGTCACTTTGTTCTCTCTTTGTTCAAAGAATACTTCAGGAGGAATGAAAACAATATTGATTGCTGTCTTTTTATATTTTAGAAACATGCAAGCAAATGTAATATACTGTTGCATTATTGTGAAACACTGTAAACCATATACAATGGAAGAGTACTATCCTGTCTTTTAATAGTTTCATCTGCTTTACCATTGTCCAAATAGTGGGTGATGTTTTATAAAGACACAAATCTCTCTGCTCATGCTGCTCATTTTTCATTAACAACTGAGGAGCTGCCTTGCAGTGTACCTGGTAGGCCTATAAAGATACCATTGTTTTCTCTTCTCAGCTATGACATGAATTTGATTACTCATCCCTTCATTGGTCACTTTCGGTAGCTGTCTTTCTGCTACTACAATATGAGTTCTGTTACTGATGCATGCATGCGGTTTTGTCGGTTTTGTTCTTGTATACCATCTGATACCGATGGCGTCGGTGAGAGAAGACTGTTCAGTGATTAAGACAACCTCCACAGGATATCCAGTGCTTTCAACATGCTGCATTTTCTCTGTTCACCTTAAGTGATTTTGATACTTAACTGCATAGCGTTAAGGATTGAATTAGGTTAGCACCGGATAGTCAAGATAAAAAGATTAGACCAATATGTCAAAGCACAGATTATCATGTAATCCATGCCTTTCACATATGTATTATGAATTGTGACATATGCCCCTCATTGCCTTCAAAGTTTTAAACAAACTATGTGCTTCCTGGTAATTTTTCAAAATTGCTTCTCATTTGTTTACTAATAGACCATTGTGCAGTAAAGCTGTCAACCAGAAGTAGTACAGTTTGTACTTGCAGTTAAGGTTTATTTTTTAAAACTACATTTTGTGGAGAGTTGGTGGCACAAGGATTTAATATACACAAATTAAATTCTTGTGCCATCCTTATGCTGACATAGTGCCAAATGACTGTGTGAGTAGTTTATATTGTTTCCTGATGTATACATTGTCACAAGTACACCAGAGTGGCATTGGAGGTATTTGTATTGCTAGAACAGGCTTTCTAAAACTGGTTTATGTAAGAAGGTAATCCTCTAAAATTCAATCCTATCATGTGGGTAGATTTTGTAATTCTTCTATCTACCTGTTTAAATGAAAGGGGAAATCATGTTTAAATCCTGCTTACAGGCCAGTGGACATGTAACTATAAATCTGTACCAGAACAACACTAAAATTGGTCCACCCCAATGTTTTATAATCACATATCGAGCAAAGCTCTTTAGTTCTGAAGGGACATAGTGGTACAGAATTTCAGCTATTTTATATAATCTGCATAAAGCTAATTTCTTGGCTGTTTACCTACCTAGGCTTTGGCAGGGTTTTAACAAAGCTGTGTGGACTCAAGTTGAAAATTAGCATCATTATATAACTGCACCATGATGTTCAGTTGAGCGTGTTTAGTAGCATTTGATTTCACTCTTGATTTTACTTGATTTTTTTTCATCAGTACTCACTGATGCATAATGTGTCAAGGTTACTGATTATGGCAAGCTGTGAAGAAATGCATGTAACTACAGTGTTAAGTGTAATGTATTGAGCTCATATAATCCAATGGGCTACATAAAACTACACTGTGAAATGTGTTGTCTGTTGTTAAGGTCTAAGGTTTCTTGTTACCGAACCATAATGGGTATTCCCTCGTTGTGGTCAAGTTTCAGCTGATGGTTGCCAGGGAAGTCCTATTTCCTTTCCTTTGTTAATGACATTCCCGGTCTTGATATGAGTAGCACAGCATGATTTGTTTGTCTTGAAGCAGTGCAGATGTTGTTCCAATGTGTAACATCCTGTAGCCTGGCAGCTACTGCAAGTTTTGCCCATTCCTTGACCCGTTTTGTTTGTGTAAAGGCATTTGCAGATTCTGTGAGCAGCCAGAAACGTGCAGCTGCTGATGGAGAGTGCCGGGAGGAGAGCCTGCTGCAGGAGACTGCCACTAAGGAGGCTGCCATGGCAACCCGCATAGAAGAAGTGCAAGCAGAGCTCAAGCAATCACGCCTAGCTCTGAGCAATGCTCACGCAGAGATCGATAGACTGGGTGTGGTCTCCAACCAGCTGAAGAAGGTATTGTGTACTCAGTACACCTGTATAATGGTGTTTTACTGTAAACTATCATGCCCATGTCTTCATGATACATAAGCGCGAACCCCTTAATCACTGAAGGATATATTGGCTGTGCAGTTTCATTCCCAATGTATAATTAAATGTGTATGACATGAGTTTCGCTAGGTCCGCAGTTAAAGATTTGTGCTTTGCACTGATTTGACAATGGGTGTTTTCCCACAGGAGTGTGAGTGTCTTGAGGCCGAGAAGGGCCATCTGAGGGATGAGATGAAGGAATATAAAGTACGTGAGCTACGCCAGTTGCAGGACAATGGCGAGCTTGAAGAGGAAAACATATCTCTGCAAAAACAGGTGTCTGTACTGAAGGAGAACCAGGTCAGTTATTGCTCAAGCCACAACATTACACATTACATTGAAGTTCTACCTACTGGCTGTAATTGTAAATGAATGAGGGGTTAAAGAATAAAAATGGTAGCCATCCAGAAGAAATAAAATTTAACCTAAATATTTATAAAAATGTGTAATTAGGTGGAAAATAATTTTATGTGAACACCGAGCCATTCCATTGTGTTCTTATTTAGTTCCACAGTATAATTTGTTTTTCAAATTATACTGTTTACTTTTTGTATTAGTTAAGGGCATATAGGTGGCTGTAAGATTAAACCATATGTCAGTGTTGTAGTGCACTACCTCTTTCAGTTACATTTCCTGAATGAGAGTGAAGCTGCTCTGCATGCTACAAACTTCATATCTCCCTCTCCCTGTTTATTAACAAAAGTTCACAACCAAGTGACAAATTGGCAAGTGTTGAAGAGACTGCCAGTTGCTGGGTGATTAATATTGTTATTTTCAGAAATCGAACTAGCTTCCATAGCAGAGGACAATCATTCTTCTCCTGATTACCTGCTTTTTTCATTTGTCAGTGAATTCCCAGAATGGCTGCCTCCCTTGAGAGCCAGATACCATGTCCAATGAAACATTTTGCTGGCCGCAGAAAATAAATAATTATAGTTGCAAGTAGCATTATGGTGAACAGGTCCCATCTAGTAATTTCATGATTCACAAGTGATTGCAGGTCACTAAATGTTGGAGTATTTCTTATGTTCTGGATGACTTGGAATGTGCTGAGAAATTATGTATTGGCCCAGAAATGTATTATTATGTTTTTGTACTTTTAGCTGTGAGGGAACTGTCAGTCAGAAATCGTGAAGCAGTCAGCAACTGACAGGGCCATGTTCAAGACCAGAAAAGCTTCAAATGCCTGTTAATGGGTGAGATTCTACAGGCAGTGCTTAGTTATGTTGAGGCCATGAACATACCACAATGTTGTGAGCTACTTAACATATGTCACATGCATGTAATGTTAGCTTGCCTGTGCCGCATCGCACTTAACATAGTTAAAATGCTTAATGACACAACTGGTACAACTGAAAGCTATTAAGAATGCCACACCATCAGAGCAGAATATTTTTTTGGGGTGCCTCACATTTTAAGTTACACATATAAATCTTGTATTACGGACCTAAATGCCGCTGACATTTAATGTTATGTAGGTGTTTGTGTGTCTTAAAACCTCTCCGCATTACAGTTCTTTCATGTAGGTCCATGTAGTTCCCCATTTACCACGTACCACAGGATGCTGTGCAGGCAACATCAATTTCTTCTGAAATCAAAAGATGTCAGGGAGTTATAAAAAAAAAAAAAAAATCTTATGCTATGTGCTCGAAATGCTCCATAAAAATGTTGTGCTCGCCATAATAAAGGATGCTCAGAATTCATGTGGGTTGTTATGTGAAACTGTCATTGTTTAGGATTCTTGAGGGTGTGAGACAAGTGCTTCTAAATGCAGATAGGCTTTCCGTGTATATTGCAGCTCTGCCAAGTCAAATTGTCCATGACTACTTCTAAATGTAGCAGAGGTTTGTTTATGTGTTCATGACCTGTTGACTTTTAGATAGAACCTAGTCTTACCTCTACAGTCTCTGTCAAAAATAATTATTTGTTGTTTTAAATGAAACCCCCAAACGATCAGTCATATACCAGCAGCTTTAATGTTACATGTTGATCTTACTTCAAAAGAGAAAACATTTATTGTTATCTATGATAGTTTATGTAAAGATTCAGGCCAAATTATCTACTGAACTTCCTTTATGAAATGAAAGTATTGTTTAAGGAAAACATACAGTATAGGATTTAAACTCTACATCAGTGGAAGAAACTCTACATAACATTAACAAGGGAAATTTTTATCGGTGGTGATCATGAAATTATCGCCACCAGTTATAATTTCTTTCTTGGAATTGCCATTTGTCTACTGAAGCCATCTAGGTGTGTGTCTGTGACATTATTATACTGAATGCATTGCTTTATTTGCATGTTGGGGCTAGAATTTGTAAATATATCTGTTACATGAAAACACAAAGAAACTCTTACATATAGACTTTCATGCAGTCATGCTCCTTATCACATTTCAGGTTGAGTTTGAATCGATAAAGCTGGAGCTGACCCAGAAGAACGAGGAGCAGGATGAGCTTCGAGCTCAGATGGAGGAGGCAGCAAGGCTGAGAGAGATAGCAGAGATGCAGCTGGATGAGGCCCTGGAAGCCCTGAAGGAGGAGAGGGAGCAGAAGAACAGTCTGCGGCGAGAGCTCTCTGCTCTGACCCTTAACCCCTTTGATGCTGTGGGGAACCTGGAGCTCCACTTGGAGCAGCTGGATGACAGCCAGGAGGAGGGCCAGAGGGGAGAGGGCGTAGGTGAGGGAGAGGACCAGGACAGTGGCTATAATAATGGTCCTGGGTCTGCTCCCGGTTCTGCTCACCCTCCTCACTTGGGGGGCTCCAAAACTAATGGCCTCATCCATCGCTGCTCTACTCCACACAACAGTGACGTATTCCTGCGTGCTCCAGCTTCTGGGCTGGTGTCGGACCTACTGAGTGAGCTACACTTTTCAGACAGTCAGAAACTGAAACAGCAACTCCTGCAGGTAGGCAACAGGACAATATGTGCCACTCTTTTGATTTTATTAGTATGCTTAAATTGTGGAAGTGCACCAAAAAGAAATGGAAAAAAATCATTGCCACAAAATGATGTCACCAGGCTTACATGTGATTAAGAGAATGAGCTGAACAAAACTTAAATGGTTTTATTCCCCTTTTAGCTTGAATTGCCCAGAAAAATTCATAGCAAGCTGCCTGTTTGTTTTGTTATGGGATACCTTGTGTGCAAAGGTGACATTTTAGAATTTGCAAGATAAAAGATTTTGGAATGGGTTCACCCCCTAGGGTGTATTAACTTTCACTAAATTCAGTAATACAACAATCAGGTGTGGGTCACGTTTAAGTAAAAAATTCAAATGTCAGCATGCTTATTTCTTTCAATATAAAATAATAATGAAATAATGTACATGAACTTCTTTTGGTGCCAGTTAGCATTTTAGCACTAAGAAGACTTTTAAAATAATGTGGTAGTTATCATTTATTTATTTTTTAAATGCACTTGGAGCTTTAGACAGTGATGAATGAGCACAAAATGGTTTCTTCCTAATGGTAATGTACTACATGTAGCCTGTACACTACTGCTAACACTATTTACTCATTAACAAAGAGCACAGTGTATATTGAAATTAGTCTTAGATGAAAGCATCTGTTCTAACCAGACTAATTAGATACAACCTTTTGTTAAGCTGAGTAGTGAGATTCTCATACAAGTTAGTCTGTGTGACAAAACTGTTGAAAGGGATTTCTGCTGCTTCCTGCTCTAGACCACATCCGCTGTATGTTAGTGTGTTGGCTTGTCTATATTAATAAAACCCACCTGGCACCACTTTACATAATCTGCTTAACCAAGCAATTTGGTCACCTCCCACTCGATACAGTTATGCTTCACAAATTATAGGTAGTCAAGAAAACTGAGGATGTCTTGAACTGTCATGCCTGTCTGTCTGAAGGAAATATATTATTTATGATGCACTTAAATTGGGGGTTGGGTAACCCTACCCACCAGATGTTGAGAGTGTCGAGCAGAATGGGGTCAGCCTCTTAAATATGCATAAAAAATGCATTAAGAATAAAGGAGGTTGGGGGGGGGTTGTTATAGAAAACTGTCCTTTTGTTTTATGTAAAATAATCAAGAATCAATATAGAACTATTGCCCTGGTTTACAACTAAAATTGTTGATCAAATTTCATCATATTTAAGACATATCTGTTCATACCTCTCAAGAGTTTCATCTTTTGTGTATGTGTGTGTCTACCCAGGCAGAACGAGAGAAGTCCAGCCTGACTAGCAAAGTGGAGGAACTGCAGATGCAGCTGGTAATGTCCAAACAGGCACTCAGTCAGCAAGAGGACAAGGTTGGCTCTCTCACCCAACAGCTGGAGGCTGTGCAGAGCAGCCACCAGCACAACCAGGATGCAGACGACAGGGGAGACGATGAGACAGAGATTGGAGACGGTGACAATGGCGTCTTTGACTATGAGGTAGACACCAAGAGCAAGGAGGTACTGGAGGCGCGCATGCGTTCAGCCAGCGAAGAGCTTCTAAAGCTTCGAGATGAACTGTCTCAGGCAGGAACTCGTTATAACACTCTGGAGCAGCGATACAAGCAGGAGAAGGATCGCTGGAGGGCAGAGGCCCAGGAGCTGGCTGACAAGATCCGTCAGTGCATCAAGTCCAGTAAACAGGACCAGGAGCGCATCAGTGAGCTGGAGAAGGAGATCGGAGCCACACGGAAAGTGGCAATTGATTCAGAGGGCCACTTGAGTGTTGCCCAGGAAGAGCTGCTGGCCTTCTCTGAGGAGCTGTCCAACCTCTATCACCACATCTGTGTGTGCAACAACCTGACACCCAAACGGGTTACCCTGGACTATTACCGTGATAGCGCCAGGGCAAGTGGTGCAGGAAGTAGTGCAAGAAGATCACACCATGTCTATGCCCAGCACAACTCCCAGAAGAAGCCACGAGCCAATGATATGTTCATCTCCAAAGCTGCTGCATTGCAGTTTATGGGGGAGGTGGACAGTGCAGGAGCCAGCGCAGACTCTCCTAATTGCCCTGGCTCCCCCACCCTGGATTTCAGGGACCCTTCCAATGTCCGCAACTTGGTAGCAGTCATCCGCTGCCAGATCAAACACCTCCGGGTAAGAAAGTACTGCTTATCACTGAGGGCTATTCTACTACTACTTGATTGTTTGTGAACTGAAAGTTATAACCAGTGCACATTCTTTAACTCCCTCTTGTAGCCTGATCACTGAAAGCCTAGCTTTTGTTCTGGGTGAAGGCATTTCCTACTGCACAAATTTCTCGCTGAACTTAATGCTCAGCTCAGACTGTTAAAAGTAGCTGAGTAGCTCCCATGTCTGTACAAATCCATTGCCTGGTGTGGGCCTTGTTGACACGTGCGTGTGGGTTTGAATCGATTGGATTATCAGGGGTCAAAGTTTAGTTGTGGCTTCTACGACAGACGGAATACTTTCAGAAAACACAAGTGTCTAGAACACTGGAAAATTGTGTTTTCATGTTGTCAAACTCATATTTTAAAACACATAGTTTGTTTCTTCATTTCTGAAGATAAATTTCACAGGTAGAATAATACTAATGTTAAAAAAACAGACTAGTTTAGACCATTTTAAATAATTTGTTTGGTTTATGCCATTGTTAACAATTTGATTTTTGGACATGCTGTGTTGAAAAAAAACACAGCAAAACTATTTACTCTTTATAGAACAAATAATTTGTTTTAACTAATTTTACCTTTTACTCACTTATCTCACTTTTATGAATAATTTCCTTTATATTCTTTCAGGTGGCAGTGGACCTGTGTCGTCAGAGGGGTGCAATGCCTTACTCAGGGCTCAGTTGCAGTGTAGAGTCAGAGCGGGATGCTGAGAGCCTCATGGAGGAAGTACTAAAGCTGAAGTCCCTTCTAAGCACCAAGAGGGAACAGATTGCTACCCTCAGGACGGTCCTCAAGGCTAACAAACAGGTAGGTCACAGTAAGCACTGGCTTGGTTAAAATGTTGCCAGTATCGATGCCAGCACGTTTTTCTGAAAGTTACGCATTTCAAAACAGTGAGGTCAAACTGATGCATCTACGCTGCTGGAAACTTTCAAGAAAAAGGGGTCACGGCGGAGGGGAAGAGTTACATGTCCACTGCTTCTACACTGTTCGGACTCACAGATAATAAAACAGTTGCGTTGATGCCAAAAATCTGTGTGGGTCTGCTCTTTTCCCACACAGAAAATTGACCAGTAATCATGAAGGAAATTGATAATGAATTGGAGCAATAAGCAGAATCGATAATGGCACTGGTATCAACCTGACCTTTCAAGGATTTTCCCTACAATACACTCCTCTAATGTCCAAGATCAATGTGCATTTTATTTATAGCTTGCCATTAAAACGAGCTTTCCTTTTTCCATTTTGGTTTATTCTGAGAGTCTTCAATCGTTTCTTTGTACATACAAAAAATCCAGAGAACAGCTACCTTAGTACACAGGGATTGTCTGTTGTGAAATTTAGGTTTTCCTTCTGCTGCCTCCATTTTTAACAAAAAAAAAAAAAAAATTGGTTGAATTCAGTATTTTTGATATTAGGGTGATTGTCCGGATAAGGTAAAAGAGCAAGTCTTTTCAGTATTATCCATGGATAATCTGCACATAAGCAGTACTGTTGATCTGTATCATCAGTGTCCTGTCTAGACAATCCATTGTGCTCCCATGGTTCTGCACCTTGAGTACAGTGTGAGGTTGAACTCCTCTTCCCCCTCCTCTTTCGTGTGCCTCAAGCACTGCATGACCTGCTTCTGTCTTTCCCTGAGCTCTCACTCTCCCTTTTACACACACACATTAACACTCAAGGTAATCTGCTTGGCAGGGCCATCCTCACATACAGTAGTTTACCTTCTCAAGTCTGTGCATGTGATGTAATTATGGCATTAACATGTGCATTCAAGTCACAGACACGCGTAAGGGTGATCACACGAAAGGGAACAAACCGGGCTGAGGCCTTCAGCCACGTACTGTTATCATTATCTAAGCAATGTTTTTTCATTGACCTTCCAAACTCTGATACAGATCTCTCTTAAACGGAGGACATGTTGCAGTCACATAAAATGGGATAACAGAGACACTAATGATGGCAGTTATACTGTAGCTTGTTTAATTACTAAGGTACACTAGTACTATTACTATTTTCTCTAGAAATCCTGTGTATGATGGTGCTGTCGGTTTGAAATATGTTTATTGCAAAGATATTTTGTCTGTTCTGTACAAATTATGCAAATCACCCCACTTTAAAAGACTGGTGATGGTAGCATATTAGAATACAATGGTGTAAATGTATTTTTTGTCAATGCAGACTGCAGAGTTGGCCCTGTCCAATTTGAAGACCAAGTATGAGACGGAGAAGAGCATGGTGTCAGAGACAATGATGAAACTGCGGAACGAGCTCAAAGCCCTGAAGGAGGATGCCGCCACCTTCTCTTCGCTCCGAGTCATGTTTGCCAGTCGGTAAGATTTTTTTTTTTTTAAATTTGTGACAAAACAGTGCTCTATTCAGTGATGTTTTAAAGGAAAGAACGACTTGCATTCATTTCGTCCCGTAACAAAGACGATTTTTTTATTGCTTTTAACTTGCTTTAAATTAAAACAAGTTAATTAGCTCTTATTGTCTGGTCCTTGCATCTCTGCTAACATTATTCATGCTTAGTAATGGTGATCTTGTTGTTGTACAGCCTTTGCTACCACTCATGTAATAAGCTTAACATGCTTATTACGCCTTTGGACAATCCACTGGTTCACGTGAAGATTACGAACCACATGCTCTGCCCTGTGCCGACGGGGGAGGAGGCAAGGACAGATTTGTCCCGTCAAGCCAGGTCACCTTAAGGAAGGAGAAGCCTAATGTTGATGGGAGATGGGTGGGGCATTAGATGGAGTGGAAAGGTGTTATCAAGGGTTAAACCTCACTGACTAATCACTAACTTCTTCTGAGCATCAGTTGGCATGGTAAATGTTTAGACGACTGTTTTTGTAATGAGTGATTGAGCTAATTGTCTGCAGTTGTCAGCAGAAGTATTTGCATTTTTGTTTGTTATTAAATGCTAGAGAATCTTCTTAGGCATGCATTAGCCTGTCTAGGCCCTCTCCAGACAGTTATGAGCTGGCATTTGATTATCCTTAAGAAGGATTGGAGAACAGACAGTGGTCAAGGACTGTCTGTTGCAACAGGCTAAAGATTATAGCTTAAAAAGATCCCCCTTGCTTATAATTAAGTTTAGTGGTGCCATCATGTGGATAACTGGGGTGACTGCATTTCTACTGTATATGAGGGCACTAACAAGCGGACCACAGTCCAGATCCAGACCGAAGGTCAAATTCGCATGCGCCCTTTTTTGTTCTTGCTCTCAAAATTGATATTAGTAGTCAATCAATATTAATTGCTCATATCTCTATGTAATTTAATGATTGCGGGGTTTTTTTCTCTTTCTTTTTTCTTTCTTTTTTTTGGCAATAGCTTCTCAAACGTTGAGTATTTAGTGATTGTTCTGTGTGATCCAAAAAACATAACCAGTGTTACTCAATTTATCCATTGGTAACTTGTGATGATATTTGGTAATTATTTCAGTAGATTTAACTGGTAATGCATTAATTTAAAAACCTACTAGATTAAAAAATGATAAAAAATAATCTTTCGTCGCAATGCTAGTGTTTTGTCACAGCTGGTGTTAAAAAATGTATGGCCTAGTCCACATGTGCACAGCTATTTTTCAGAACATAGCTTTTTCTGTGTGTTTTGTCCTTTGTCCACACAGAAACCGCAGGTTAGGTCACTGAAAATGGACCTTTTGTAAACTCTTTCCACGGTGAAGTTGTTCAGAAACTCTGACATGTAGACTGAGGAAAACTGAGTTTTTGGTTTGTCATGTCATTGTTGAACCAGTAATAACTTTTTTTTTCAGGCTTCTGATTGATCAACCTGGCTTTATGGTTAGGGTCATTTGCTGCCTGTTGGTTTGGCATGCTGTTGACAGCTGTTGACAGCGTGTTTTCATGTGAATTTTTTTTAAGAACGAAAGAGGAAAATCACTGATTTAATCAATACCCTTGTGTGTGTGGCCTAGGCCTACGAGTCATGTTTAACATGTGTGTTGTGTCTCTGGTTTTGTGATTTTAATTTAGTCTTGCCTGCTTGTGCATGTTGCACCTTTTGATTGTGTGTGCATCTCTCAGGTGTGACCAGTATGTCACTCAGCTGGATGAGATGCAGAGGCAGCTGGCAGCAGCCGAGGATGAGAAGAAGACACTGAATTCTCTGCTGCGTATGGCAATCCAGCAGAAACTGGCTCTTACTCAGCGTTTGGAGGACCTTGAGGCCCCTCTGTCTCCACACAGCTTGAACAGCAGCCCTCGTCGCTCCCGGGCCAAAGAACTGGCCACCAAGTCAGGCAGGGCCCCTCGGAGTCCCCGAAGCAGTCCGGCACGGCCTCCACTGAGGAGCAGTCCACGAGCTAGCCCCGTTCTTGGCAGCAGCGTTCCCGCCATGGCCACACACCACCTGCGAGCTCTAACGCGAAGCCTCCACACAAGCCCTGTAAGAACCCCTCTATCTCTTTGTGCTGACAGCCATATCCAGACAAGCAGCCGGTCTCGTAAAGGCAAGGGTCTCCCGCGAGACGCCACTTTCATTAGAAGTCTTAGTGTCAATGATGTTTTTAATGCAGAGTTGAGTCCTAGCGACTCCCTGACACGTAAAGGTTCCACCAGTTCTGTGAAAAGTGAAGTAATGGTTAAAGCACAAATTGGTGATTCAAGAAAAGGTGCATCAGGCCGGAGGGCTTCAGTCCCTGCACGTCAGGACACCTTCATCACAACTCATGTTGTATCTGCCTCGTCCACCAGGCTAAAATCTTCTTTGTTTTCTTCATCCACAGATAAACTAACCTCTTCCAAAGCTTTGCGTGTGTATCCTAACACATCTGAAGCATTGAGTGAAATTAAACAAAAGCCTGATCTAAAACCAAACTTGGATACTTCTGTGCGAAGAAAACAACCATTGGCTCACAGGTCTAATTCTGTACAAGCAGCAGCTGCATGCCGTAACACATTTCAGTCAGACTCTGTCTCTTCTCACTTGAGTGCTAAATCTTCAGTGCCCCTGACATCCACATCTTCCACTGTTCACAATCCACCTGGTAAGACCAGGATGACTGGAGTGTGTAGAGAGTCGAGACGTAGATCATCCACCTCCACAAATAGAACCACTGAAGAATCACACACAAATGTTAGTAAGAGTTCTGGTAATAAAGCTCAGGCCACATCTGGCAGGGCCCGGAGCTCACACTCGAAATCATCTCGCAGGCGATGAGATAATGTAGCCAGAGGATTTATGCTCTATACTAAACTGCTTCATCTATATCTATAGATTATGTTAAGAAATCTAAATAAGATATATACTTATTATATTAGATATCTAATATGCTATCATTAATATTTGGAACAATCACTTGTGTTTTTGCACAAATTAATTTTAGTACTAATTCTTATTGGGGCTAAAAAAGTTTCTTTACTTTTCTTAATTATACATTTTTCTTTAATCAAATGCCCCTAATTTGCTGATCCTTTATTTGTTGTATTGATCTGTTGATCTTTATAAATTACCCTCACCTTTTTAAGTTCATTTTTTTGTTGGAACTAAATGTTTTCTTTTGTCTCTGTCTCACCTTGTCTCTGTAGCGCTGAAACACTCCTTCCATTACTCCAAACCCCTTCTTCTCCATAAGGACCTGTCTTCATGTTGACTCCCTGGCTCCCTCCTCCTTTCCTGACTCAAGACATCCTGTCCATCCCAGATACGATGCTACATTCCCCACTCTACCCACCAGAACCATGGATAAAAAAAGTTAAAAAAAAGTTAAAAAAAAAAAAAAATTCTCTCATCCCACCCTCTTGGTCTTCTCTGCTTGGAGCGGAGAAACCTGCATGCAGCCTGGAGAAGGATGAAGAGACAAATGTGCTGCTCATTGCTCTGTGAAGTCATTAACTGTGTCTTGTCCAAAGTGGTTTGAGCTTCATCTGGTCTTGTTCAGGGCTTTGTGTTGTGGGGAACCACTGACAGTATTTATTCCAGAATGAGACTTTTCCTGTACAGTATTACTGTCCTTTGATTCAATATGATCTGTTTTAAGGCTGTATATCTTTACACTCTTGCCTTTAGTCTGGCATCCTAGTCAGGCCTGTCCTGCGTCTTTTAGTGTCTGTAAGCTATTAGATCATCTGTGATAGATGTCCCAGGTAGTGATTTTATAGAACAATGCAGCCTTACTAAAATAATTGCTATCCTAAAAGTAAAACGTTTGCTATAGTCTTGAGGTTTCTCCCTATTACTGGTGGTGCAGTTACATGCCCTTTTTTATCCAGTGACATGTCTGGCTCTATGGCTTCAGCCACACCCTTTAACTAGAGGTCAGTAAACACGCCATTTCATTGATGGAAATAGATCAGCCATAAGTTCACCACCTCAGGTCAAACACCGAGTATTTAGAGACATGATTTGGGAGATCTTTAATGTGCATCTTACTTTGCAAACTATGCAGACCAAGTCAGAACAGTGCCTGTATTCTTCCTGCTGTTCTTTAGAATCAGGGTGGGTTTTGAAACTTACCTTCGCTTCCAGTCAACAGTGGCTGGCTGCAGTAATTTTACAACAGCCATTTAGCATCTCTCACAATAATTAGCTTTGGGAATTCATCTGGGGGTGCATAGTGGCACAAGTGCAAGCATCCCATTGGCTAATAATGTACTCATCTGCGTGTTTAGCTGTGGGTTTTAAAAGACACTGTCTTATATAACTCAAGAATTCAACTGGCTTGGTTTTCCTTAGAACTAATACTAACCTGTTGGGCCATGCTCATTTCTGTCGATTACAAAGTTATAATAAGTGTTCCCATTCTGCTTCTGCTTTTCTCACTCCAGCTTAGCAGCGATCCTCATGTTTTGTATATCATCATTTAATGTCACCATACTCATGTGTGCTACCAAAGTAAGCATGTTGCAATGAAGTAGTGTTTTACCGACAGCAAGCTAGTTTCTTCTCCTGTGGCTAAAGCATCCATTGTTTTCAGTTAGGAATGCTAATAGTGCTGGCAAGCTGCTGTTAGGGTTGCTGCTTATGAAATGAAATAACAATAATGTCCCATAATGGTTAAAAGCATTACACAGTGCTTTACATCTAGCAACCCACTATAACTTACAACAATAAATAAATAAATAAATGTAAGAAATTAAAATGTTTCAAAACAAGAAGAGAAACAAAAGAAAGAAAGAAAAATACACTTTTTTAATGTGGATGTACGCACATGTTCGATGATAGCCAGAACATTGGTCGCTTATAGAGTAGTTTGATGCCAGGCTTTGATTTGAGGACATCATTGCATATGTCAACATTGGCACTGTAACAACACCTGTCTGACTGAGTGCAGTTTAAATTCAAATTGAATTGATCTGATGTGATCAATCATAATCTTTAGAACACATTTGGAAACGGATGTTTGAAAAATCAGAACTGAAGAAAATGTTGGCATCACTTTTTTTTTTTAAAGCTCAACTGTCCTGTGGTTTAGTAAAAGGGGCCACATCCTGCTGATTGATTTCTTTTTTAATTATTATTTTTAGTGCCTTGGTTTTGATCTTGTCTGTTGTTTTAGACCACATCACATTTTCTAAATAGAGGCTACTTCAACACTGTAGTTGTGATTTCTTTTCTTTTTTTGAAGGTCTGTTTTATCTGCTTCTGAGGAAACTCGCTGAGCAGTGTTAGCACTGAATAAAGGGATATCTCATTTTGGTAAAATATTTTCACTTTTTAGCTAGCCTGCCTTGTATGAACTCATTAGTGTTAACTAATGAATAATTTGACATGAGCTTACTGCTGTATTAACGGTCACCATCTTTATTTATTCTAGAGAACTGAGACAAGTTACTGTATAAATATTATGAATACAGAAAGAGCATAACATCAAAAAGTATGTACACTATTACAATAATGTTTAAAAATGATAATATTTGGGTCTTCAAGGGGGAGCTGGACTGTTTATGGTTGTCTGCTCATTAACAAATAAAAGTGAAAATACTTTAACATAATGTCATATTGCTTTGAAGGTTGTAAATTGATTTTTTTGGTCTATTTAATTCTCTGTGCAGATGTGTGTATAATTTAATTACCATTGTTGTATAATATTTTAACTGTATTTATGTGGTCTGCATACTGTGTAAATTGTTCTAGAAGACGACATGCACACACTCCGCATAACACATTTGGTGGTCCTCAACTTTTTATGTGTATGCAAGTTGACCTTTCATTGACCTGTGAACCACTTTTGTCATGAAGAATAAAAACAAGCCAACACTGAGTGAGACTGTGGTCTTTTGAGTTAACACGCAGCATTAGTCATGTAACATAGATTTCTGAGATGCTTTCAGGTCATTATATGGGATTGTACAGCAGACTGCTACTGTTTTATGTAAAGTTGCTGATGAATACATTTGCGCTCTGTGGTGTGTGATGGTAAGTGCCCATTCTAAAATCTTAATGGATTATCTTCTCAAGTAGGGAGGAAAATGATCAAATAAACTGCGACCAGTAGTGCAATTGCTACCTTCAAAAACTGAATTAAGCAGCATACTGCATAATTAATTTCAGTATACAGCAGCATTGTTTTTAATTAACTGCTTGACTTTTACACAATAATAAGAAATTTGCTGAAGAATTAATGCTATCAGTTAAAGTATCCTGGGAAAACAGACTGCGCACCAAACTAACCCCACAGCATGTGGACATGTTGGTGTTTCTGAATAAAAACCAGTGGACAATCTGTGCTGAGGACTGAGGTAGACCTTTTTATTTTATCTTGAAGTTTCATGCCAGTCCAACTCTGTTGTGGGAACAGTGGCCTGGCTGTTCACATCAAGCGAATTTCTCCGCATCGGTCAAGAAGCGCTTCAGCTCCTCTGCTTTTTATAATAACCTCATGAATTTAAAATAGTACCTTTTAATCTTGTCTGTTAACAGTTAATGGTTGGTTAATAAGCGGTGGCTACCAGTCTACAAGAAGAAAAATCAAAATAAAGATCCCTACTGCACATTGTAAATGGGCTTCTGTTGTTCAGAGTCATATAAATGTGACTCAGCTGCGCAGTTTGATGACTAATAACAGAATTTCCATCCTGGATAGCTAAACTGTGACACAACCAGATCATCTGTTGGCATGGGGTGAGGACATGATTAAACTTGCGCAAATCTTTTTTTTTGTTTTTTTCAATCCACTGCAGATAATCTATTCTAATCTAAAGATACAGGCCCACAAAATAATAAAAACAGCACCCTGTACATGGATACAAGAGCCATCTTTTACACATTTGAAATTTAAAAACAAAAAGTAATCTGACTTAAATTGCAGGTAAACAAAGCAAAGAATTAACCAAGTGCGACACAATGCAAAGTTAATAAAGTATCACTCAAAGTATAACCTCTTGTCTGAAATATTTACAGCAAATATTGAAGCCCAAAATGACTTCTAAGTTTCTCCAAAGTATTTAGAGACATCAGACTATCAAGCTTCTTTGTCTGTTGTAGAGCAATTCCTTGAGCATGGAATAATGTATTTTTCAGCAGACCTTCAATGGTTAGTATTTACTTGGGCCTGTGTCTGCAACCAGAAGATAGAGCAGGTTTGATAAACTCCAGAGCTCCAGCCAGAAGTTAAGATAAATAAAACAGCAGTCTATTTAGAAACCTCTGGCCATGAAGTATGTGTTCTTACACATTGCTTTTTAACTTTGTCAGTTCATACACATATTTAATAAAGGTTTCATGAAGAATGACAATTTCCAAAATTTCCAAATAGAGACATTTCATTGTTCTTGGTTTAGATGGGAACATTTTGTTTTATCCACTGAAACTAGTTTTAGTACTTATGGCAATTCAAAATGTCAACTGAGAGTGTTGGAAGTCAATGAGAAGCAACTAAAGGATTTATCACATTCAGGAATTTGCTGAGGATCCCAAGATTTCTCATGTTGACAAAATGGCTTTAGCATATCTTCTTTTTGAATTTCTAGTACAGGCTACCAGGTACTACTACTACCCACTAAAGCTTTGTTTTTCTTGTGTGTTTCATAGAGTTAGATGAATGATGGTTGATGTGTGAGGGTTTTTAAAATCTGATCTGGTTGGTTTATTTTTTATATTTTTTATAAAAACAAACGTCTTGAGTATCTCAAAGACCACCTTCATAAGATTGTGGGAATTTATGCCCGTCACACTAGAACTCCTGTTGTTGAAGTTCACTATTAACATGGGCACTTAGTATAATAAGTAACCAGTACAATTAATAAAAAAATGTGTGTGATTTAATGTCCTGTTTCTCACAGTGGTGGAAAGTACATTTGACTAAATGTACTACTACTTTACTTGAGAATCTCCTTTTTTTATTACTTATACTCCATTACATTTCAGAGACAGCTATTGTTGTTTTCACTCCATTAAATTCAACTTGCATCTTTAGTTACTAGTTACTTTTTTCCAGGAAAACATGTTCATAAAATTTTATGCATTGGTAGAGATTAATCTATCAAGGAGTAGATGAAGTAGAGTAGTTCCATCACGAGCCACTGCTAAAGTAAAATGCTATAAACACTCACAGTATGGTATTCACAATATAACACACACAGGGAATCTTTCTGCACTGAGTATTTTTACTTTTGAATACATTTTGCTAAACTTTCTTAAATACTTTTACTTTGTTACTTCGTACTTTGTAACTTCAATGCAGGACTTGTACTTGTAATGGAGTATTTTTTACAGTGTGTTATTGAAAACAAAGACGAAAACAGTCGTCCCATGTAAATAGGTATCCGTTATGATCACAGATATGACTATTATAATTGTTTACAGGAACTACCGACCCTCCCCTTTAAACCATGGGGCGTGGTTACGATGGGCGTGGCTACATTGAAGACAAGGGCATGTTTTCATGCGGTCACCAGAGACGGTCTGCCGCTGCAGCAGTTTTTGAACGTGTTTACTTTGTGCAGTAGAAATGTCTTTGAAGACAGTGGGCACAGCTTTGAGCCGCACTCTGTGGACCGGAGGAAATAGGACTCCTCCTGTTGCTAGAGCCACTAAAGTTAACAGACTTTCTACCTCAAGCAGGGTGCCTGGAGGAAAACAGCAGGGCACCGAAAAAACAAAAGAGCAAAGTTGCGGCTCGGACTCAGACAGGCCGGGTGACGACGTGCAGCCACTCAGCGAATCTCCTCACAGATGTACGACTGGGGAGAAGAAGAGATCCAAGGAGCCAGTGCGCGCTCCTGGTGTTACCGGTGTAAGAAGGCGCTCATACACTTGCACCGCAGCTCCGGTGGACCAGAAGTCCTACCTGTGGGCTCGTTACAATGACACGAAACGGCTGGTTCACGGTAAGCAGAGGTTGCCCCCTCCTCTTGTTCCCAAGTCCTCCCCCATTCAGCAGCAGCATGTGAGGCCATCCACGTCACCATGGCTCCCTGTTCGCAGCACCAGCGGTGTTCAGCCTTTAGAGAGAAACATTTTGTTCATCTGGGGATGAATGTGCTCATTCTGTTTGTGAAGAGCACAGTCGATAGAGAGATGGCACATGAATGCTGTAGGTTTCAAGAAGTGTGAGCAGTTTTAATACGACAAGTCAGCAACAAGACAGGATGAAGTCTTCCTCTGTTTTCGACTTCAAACAGCCCAAAATCACGTTAGCTTTCGACAAACACCTTGTAGGATACGTCGCAGTCGTTGCCAGCAGTTAATTTATCTTGTTCTGAAAGAAGTCAGGTTCAGCAGTTCACCAGTTTAGTATCATTGCAAGTCATGTCATCCACATTTGACAGAAAGTTGAGGAGTTAGCTGTTTTGACATAGCAGCTAGTTGGCTACTTAGCCCAATGACAGTTTCCTGCAAAATGAAACGTCGAAAATACAGGACTTTTATTTGAAACATAAAGTGTGATGAAACTTCATAACAGCATTAAGTTAAATGGTGTCAAGTTGCTCACTGAACAGATGACATTGCAAAGCTGTTCTCCGAGTTGTTATTGTTGTTTTGTTGTTGTTATTGTTGTTCTGTTCATATGGCCCAGCTCTGCTTTTAGTGTTTTTACAGTTGTGGAAGAAATAATCAGGTTCTTATCACGATCATCAAGATAAGCATAAATACTTGTACAACTTAAATAAAAATAAACAAAGCAAATAATTAAAATACAGTGGGGTCCAAAAGTCTGAGACCACAAAAAGTGGTCTCAATACTTAAAAATATCAAAAATAGAAGTTCTTACTATGCAGCAAAGTGGACCCTTCATTGCCATTATGATGTGTGAATTTTATTATTACTGATGCATTATCATTCATCAGTAATAATAAACAGCATTTTAATGTTGTAAGTGGTTGAGGAGCTCATTTAGCTACTTTCTAAACACTTAGATGTTTAATGTGTAACAATGCATGAACATTTGTAAACTTATCATGTGTTTTAATGTAACATCTTAGTCTGTAAAGTTAGTATTAAATATATCTGTAGTAATGTAGTGGAGTAAAAAGCACAATATTTTCCTCTAAAATATCGTACTTGGTTGCATTTCACCACTGGTTATATTGTGTATTGGTTTTCACTTTTCATTCTGCACTTTTTTCCCCCTTTAGTATTCATATGAAAGTTTTTCTCCGAATAAACTGCCAAAGTGCGAAGCGTGAATTCTCCACCTAATGGGCTTTAATTAAAGCTGTTCTTGCACTTTCAGTTAGACAAGTAATTTCATAGGTCTACGCTTTTGAAATGCAACTCAGCATGGAAAACAGAGGCATTTCCAGCAGCAGAGGCTGCAGGGAACTAATCACAGGGTTGGTACATGCATGTCTGCTGTCCAGCTGCAGCCCTCATTGAACAGTCCCAGGACAGAAGGCCATGGCCCACTTTTTCCTATAGACAGTGACACTGTCATGCGCTCATATTCCAGCCAAGGTATTAGAGACTCCAGACACAGATTGTGAACTGTTTGTTTAATCTGTGTCCATGTGTTTGCTGCGTGGCTGTTATCGCAATAGCGGCTTATAAAACTGACAAAATAAACAATGACAACAACCTCTCCTACAAGAGGCAATGAATGTTCTGCTTCCCATTCAGCTATACAGTTTATTAAATACTGTTGATTTTAGGTCTGGACAAAATGTTCTTTTTGGATCAACTCAGTTCAATGCAGAGTCAGTTGCCATCGTAGGAGCGCACATTATGCAACCTCCGGTGAGCCTGCCAGCCTCTCTAGATTGAGAACAGCCGTAGAATGACTTCTTTCCTCTGCAGAAGTGCGTAATCAGCAAGTTTCATCATAACACAGATTTTCTTTTACATTAAAATATGAGTCAGACAATGTGAATGGCCTAATCCTTAGTTACCTCAAATAAAAGTTTTGTTCCCTCATTTCGCTTACTCACTGGTATCTGTCTGATGTGATCTATATTTGACTTGTATTGGGTTCATTTTAATGAGGGTGTCCCCATCTGCTCTGCCTGGCTCAGACCTGATCCCACCAGGTGCGTGTAACCTCCTCAACTCCTCCACCATCTACGCCAACAACGAGGTCAACCTGGCTGAAGTGGACATCTACGGCTTTGACTACGACTACACGCTGGCTCTGTACTCCAACGCACTCAACACAATGATATACAACACAGCCAGAAGCTTCCTGATTGAACACTTCAAGGTGTGTTGTGCACTAGTTCCAGCAAGCCTGTTGGAATCACAGCTGCTTTTAGATTCAGATGAACTCACATACTTTGTCCTCCTGCTTGTCAGTACCCTGAGGACATCTCCAAATATGATTACATCCCCAACTTTGCTGCTCGGGGTCTTCACTATGACATCCAAAAGGTAAATTCTTTTAAATCACAAACGCCCCATTGCAGGAAGAGAAGTGTTTACATTTTCCCGAAGAGAGAGAGTCACAACTGAAACCCCTTTTTTTTTTTTTAAATCTTCCAAAAGGGTCTGCTGATGAAGATAGATGCCTTCCATTACATTCAGCCAGGAACAGTGTATCGGTAAGAGGTTGATGCTGTGCTGAAAACAAGTCGGCTACACCGAAATGCTCCCCACCAAACAATCATGACCATAACCTTTAATTGTTGGTTTGGATCCATATGTGCTACATTCATTTTATTCAACTTCTAAATCCCTGCTGCTGCTGCTGCGAGCAAAATCACTAGTTGCACTGTCTGATAGTGTTATGTGTGCTTCTAAGCTGTAGTGCATTTATTCATGTTGGATGTTCCCAGGGGCCTGAGCCCGGTGCCAGATGAGGAGGTCCTCCAGCTCTTTGGGGGGACTTACCATGTCCCCCTGCAGCAGGACAGTGGCTTCTATGGAAAGGTGAGGTGGATGGGTTTTACTTTTTGCAGAAACTATATCAGATACGTAAAATATCAGTGACTGTGAGTGTTTGTAAGGCGGAGAGTGCTGCCTGACATTTATCACAGTTATTGCACTCTGCTCTCATATATTTTTTGAATGTTTGTTTTTGGTTTGGCACAGATGAGAAAGACCTTCTTAACATTGAGGGCCCAGCACATCTGTTATAATCTCATCTGACCGCTCTCAAACAAGGATGTAGTTCAGGATTAAATCTGTAACCGTCCACAGAGATTTCAAATGTCAGGCTTTGCGTGGCTTTATTATTATATAAATCCCAATGGTGAAGTTTGTAATCTCATTTGTTCCGTTGTCGTCATGAATCAGCTCAAAGGCAGTGTTCCACTCCCTAAAAAACTGACCATGTTAACTCTGTGTCCAACAAACTTGTTTGTTTTTAAGTTATGGCTTTTTACAAGTTGTACCCAAACAATTAGGAAAAGAAGAACTCTCTATTGAGTCTGACAGTCACAAAGGGGAATCTGGCCTGTTTCCTAATTAGGAGCATTTTGGGGTCAGATGTTTTGAACATAATGGTTTTTGGTTTGTCAGGTCTTTTTAAGTGTTTTCATGCAGCGGGAAGTATGCCTCTCCTTCTTCTAATCCTCCTTGAAGCAGTCCCATTAAAAATTATTTTGGTGTGGCTCTAATCTGATCTGGGGACTTGGCTTAGTGGGTAAAAGTTGTAGTGAAAATGGTTTTGAATGTGATTAAGAAGTCATTCAAAAGAGCAGAGAGGCACAATAAATGTTCCTTTTACCAACCTTTACTGCCTCCCCTCTGAGACGAGCAGGAATATTTATCAAGCATTAAAATATATTTTCTATCACAGGGACCAAAGGTGAAGCAGTTCATGGACATCTTCTCCATCCCCGAGATGACTCTCTTGGCTGTGGCGAATGATTTTTTCATCACCAATGACATTGAATATGATCCGGTTCACCTCTTCAAGGACGTCTCAGTGAGTGTGCCCCCTGTCTCTCACACTGTTTAATGTTACATGCCCATGTTTTTAGTTCTGTCTTCACCCTGTAGCTCACACTGAGAAACACACAGACCTAGTTTATTACACAGTTTTCACATACTGTGATTCTTCAGCTGGAGTCTCGCGAATCTGCTGAGCTCAGTTAAAAGCTTGCAAAGGGCTGTCATGGGTAGAACAAAGAACAATAACTGCCTCTCCTCTTGGTGCCGAGGTTTCCAGTTACGGGGCTCTACAGCGTGCAGTGCTGGGAACTTACTTTTGAAATATAATAGAAACTTTTTACTGAAAAGAATATATTCGGATGTAACTGCCTTTGTAATCACCTACATTTTGATTAGCAACTGTAATTTAATCACATTTTTTTTCTCTAACTGTAACAGATTACAATTACACTTATTTTGTAATTTAATTACATACAATTGTTACATGTAACTAGTTCATCATAATATATGAAATCTTGACGCCAGGTTCTTGAGCATTTTCACATAATTATTTCTGAGCATCTTTAGTTGGGAGCAAACTCTCAGCAAAAAATACTCTTGATGCTAGATTGGGCAAAGTACCGTGAAAGTGTTGAATAACACAGATCTGCTATGAAAAACTTTTACCTCTGTCTAACACTTATTTAATCCCCAGGAAGCAATTGGCATGGTTCACCTCAAAGGCTACATGTACAAATGGGTCATGCAAGATCTGAGTAAGAAATCTATTTCTTATTAGTGTCTGAATATTGTCGCAAGTTCAATGACATTATCGTTTAGACTTCCTTCCATTTCTTCATAGATAAGTTCATTCTGAGAGGAGAGGAAACAGATGCTGTTTTACACCGACTGGTCAATCAAGGAAAGAAACTCTTCCTCATCACCAACAGCCCCTTTAGCTTTGTGTAAGTCTGATCTGAGGTCACTCTGACACATAATGAGAGAAAACAGCTCTGCTGCAGTCTGTTACACCACTGTGTTTTTTTTCTCTGTCCACAGAGATAAAGGGATGATTCACATGGTGGGAAAAAACTGGAGAGACTTCTTTGACGTTGTCATTGTACAGGCAGACAAACCTCACTTCTTCACGGACTGTATCAAGTGAGTAAATGTTTTGGAGAAGGAAAATGATGAAGAAATAAGTTGGAAAAAGTCCAAAAGTCAAAACTTAGCAGAGCTCAACAATCACATCACCACCACTTCAGTTTCTTGGTTTGGAGAACAATCTCTGACATTGTTACTCTTACAGACCTTTCAGACTCCTGGATGGTAATGGAGACCTTCGCTGGGAAAAGATAAAAAGTTTGGACAAAGGGAAGATCTACAAACAGGTCTGTGTTACTGTCTGACTCCTCTGAAAACCAAGTTTCCTTATGTTCGAGCCTCTTCCTGGTTCTTTAATCCTAATCCTTTTTTCTCTCCTTAGTTGATAGCTGTGTTTTTACATGTTATAAGTGTTCCATGTTTTTACTTATTGTATTCTGTGTCTTGATGAACTGAAGAGGAGAGCCGGTGGTGTGTGGTTTTCTTTTGTGTTGCAGGGAAACCTGTTTGACTTTCTTAGACTGACTGGCTGGCGAGGATCAAAAGTTCTTTACTTCGGAGACCATCTTTATAGTGACTTGGCTGTAAGTGTCAAACACAGTTCTGAAAATTTCCGTTGTGGTATTTGGGTGTGGCCAGAGGGGGCTGCAGGGTGAACATTTCAGTCACCAGATGGCAGTACAGACTGCCTGTTTCAGAAATGTAAAACAAAAGACATGGATTAACGACTTAAAAGCATGTATGTTCTTGAAGTACATTTTTGTGTCTAATCAGCAAGGAAAGCAAGGCAAGGGACCTTTATTTGTACAGCACAGACAGAGTTCTTTACATAAAGCAAAGAAATGCATTAGAGCAACATTTAACAACAAAGAAAACATAATAAAATCAGTCAAAACAGAGTTAAATGAGATGTAAATACATATAAATCTTAATTAACCATAAATGCAAATATACAAATATGATAGTAGACCAAAGATATAATCCACATACAGTGCAGTAGTTAAATGTAATAGCTGAGTTTTTAAATTAGATTAAAAAATGTGTGGAGCACAGTAACTGAAAAAAAAACAGTTTTTCCTTCTGAGTTGAATTTATTTTGGCTCAAGGTTGTTAAGTGATTTATAAACCAGCAGCAACACAGTCTATTCTCGAACTAACTGTTTCACTCATGAAGACATCCAGAGTGGGTGAAATGTAAACTGCCTGGTGATGAAATGTGTTCCTGCTCAGTAGATTTGATGTTTCTCCTCAGACACATTAAATAAATATGCAGTCTAAGAGGGCTGACTGGTAATGCATCCCACCATAGGAACCAAATATGTTGCTATGGCTAAAACCCACCCCGGTAGTTTCCTGCTGTTTCTCTCTTAAATAAAGGTACTGTATGTAAAGTCTGTACACTTCACGCACTGTATAAGGTTTCTCCCCGGCCCTCGACCTTATCTGAAAGCGCGGCTTACTTATTTTAACCTTAGTAGTGACAGAAGATGCTGTGCTACTTGGTTTGTCTGGAATCTTTTGTTATGCACATGCAAACTTGTAAAAAGCCAGTTAGAAACTCGGTTAAACCGTATGCATGAAAATCTAGCAAGGATTTCTTTTTAGAAATCGGCTGACAGGAGAAAGTTGACTGTAACCTGGTTACATAAGAACATGTAAACACGTTTCATACTTTATTGCAGGACCTGATGTTGCGACACGGCTGGCGTACGGCAGCCATAGTACCTGAGCTGGAGCAGGAAACCAAAGTGGTGAGCACAGACCGGTATGCGCAGAACCTCACCTGGCTGCAGGCTCTGACCGGCCTGATGGAGCGTCTACAGGTGAGGAGTTAAGCCCAGGATTGTTCGGATATTTTATCATGGGCAAAAAAAATAATAACAATGATGACACAGCCAAAAAATAATTGTCTTAACCAACACCTATCCAAATGTGTTCAGGGTAAAAGGAGACTGTTGTTGACCTGCAGTTACTCATGTTTGCTAAACCTAAGGTTGCTACATGAACTGACGGCAAACCACAATCTGCACTGATGTTTGGTTCCAGCTATTTGTAATCTGGCTCTTTACTGGTATGATGACATGTTGACACAACAGGATGTCAAAAATGATCCATTTACTAAACTGCTTCTGAGTCCATGTAACTCATGTTTACAAGCCTCTGTTGGCCTGTAACTGGGTCGTGTGATTGAACAAAGTACAAAAATGCAGCAAATACAACTTTTCACTGTTGTTTACACGAAAGACTACAAACTGTGTGTTCCCACCTTTTAAAGTGAGGATCAGATTATTCTTTGTATATGTATGAATAAATACTAGGTTTTCCATTTACATCTGAGTGTAGTGCAGTAGCTGTTGAAGTGTTCATAGTGTTGTTTTCTTCATTATCTTAGACACATCGGGACGTGGACTCTAAACAAGTTTTTCAGGAATGGCAGAAAGAAAGAGAAGAACTCAGGTGAGTGCCATGAGGTGCCTTCCACTTAATGCGCACCCCTGACTTATCATGATGTGTGCTGAACTTAAAACAATGCATGCTGGTTAGATAATTTGTCCGATTTTGGCCTGCGTGGCAGAGCGTCACCATGTCACATGACATTAAAATCTCATGGGAGTAAGACGGATGCAGTTTTCTGAGTCGGGCGTTGCTGTCAGAAGCACCTCTGTGATGACAGATTGTTGCCCTGATTGACTTACGGCTTCATTGACATGCATGATGTGTTCTACATTTTTATTCAAAGAACTTCAGATCCTCTATCTGCAATTTATTTGATCTTACTTAAGGGCACCGTAACTATAATTTTAATTACCACCAAGAGAGCTGTAAAAACAGTTTAGTTCAAGAGTTTGTTATTGTAAAATAAGTAATGCCCTTGTGGGTCATATTTTTATATGTTAGATTTCTTTCTGCAAGATCAGCCATTGCTGTGACCTCTCTGACGCAACGGGAAATAGAATGTGTCCAACTTGACGTCAGTCTTTTTATACTCCACCCCATCCAGTCATGGGCAGTTTACGTTGACCCTCAAGTCAGCCGCAGTTGATAACAAACTGATCTATTATGTTAATCTCTCACTCAATCTTCAACACCTCCCAGTGAACCCAGTGACCCTGCTGTTGTCATGTATATACTGTGGAACATTCATTAAGCACTCGGCTTAAGTAAAGTTCTTAGGTGCTCGTATTTTACTTGAGCTTTACTTTGTTACTTCGTACTTTGACTCCTCCATATTTATTTGACAGCTATAGTTACTTGTTACACTGTGGGCTAAGAGTTTATCCTACAGGCCTATAATGAGCATAAAGTATTTATGCTGTTTGATTAAATTAAACTGTATATAAAACAGTTAGAATTAACTTCACCTCGACCAGCTGCAACATTCAAATTCTGTTTACATGTTCATGCATCAGTAATGATAGTTTAAGAATATATAATAATGCAGTCAGAGGCCATTCTGCTGGCAATATTTACTCTTGAATCCAAGACATTAACTTGTTAACTTTGTGTTGTTGCTGCTGTTACTTAACTAAAAGATCTCCATCACTAGGTATATGACTGCAGTCATACTTAAAATCATATTAACTTTCACCCTAAATCTTTCTGTCTCAGGGTAATGACAAAGAACTTGTTCAACCCTCAGTTCGGCAGCATCTTCAGAACATGCCACAACCCCACCTACTTCTCCAGGCGTCTGTGTCGTTTCTCAGACGTCTACATGGCCTCCCTGAGCTGTCTTTTGAACTATGACCTCTCGTACACTTTCTACCCCCGCCGCACCCCTCTGCAGCACGAGGCTCCTCTGTGGATGGATCAGCTTTGCACAGGCTGCATGAAGACGCCTTTTCTGGAGGAGATGTCTCACATACGATGAGAGCTGTGCTCTCCTCAGTGACTGATAGGATTTCATATTTTAGGCCTGGTGAACACTTGAGATAGATTGAGGATTTGTCTCATAAAGCAGGATTTCTTTGTTGCCAAGAGGGTGCTCAACATCTCCTTCTACAGAGCTAAGCAATCCTGTTCCACGTAGTGACCCAATTACCCAGTGAATTCACTAGAGGGTGCTGTAGAATTATCTGCTGTCTGGATAGCATGCAATTCAGTTAAACATGTGGTACAAGACTGACAGACACTCTGATTTCTCCCTCAGTCAAAGTGTTATGGAACTGCTGATCAATATTGAGCTACAGTCGCACAAATACAACAAATAAAGAATTAAAATCTGATATAATTTTGTGTTGATCTTTTACTAACCCAATTATACTGTACACATCACACTTTTATGTAAACGTGAGGAAGTTACATGGAAGCAAGTTACTTCAACATCACTGAATCATGAATAGAATCAGTACAACCCGAGCCTGAGACTAACCTTTAATTGTTAATTAAATACATCTTATGAGTTGTGCATATTTTCTTAGTCAGATTTCCTTGCATTTATTTCATTGGGGGTTTGGTTGCTAGGCAGCGCAGCATCCATTCATCACCACTGTACTCAGCATCACAAACTCATTCACTCCCAGCCGCCCGACTGAAGACGACAGCCAAGGTACTGTACTCTCTGCATGCTACAACCCGGGGGTTTGGCCACTGATCTGTTCATGTAGAATGGTTGTTATTACGTGACTGTGGTGCACGGTAGTTGCTGCTCAATTCAAACCGCTGGAGCTGAGACAGTATCGTGGTCTTGATTAAGTTTTTAATGAGCTGTCCCACGCAGGGATCGTTTGTGTAGCTACTACTTAGCATTGCAGTGCGTCCAGTTTCGCTACATAGGCGCTTGTGTTGTTTGAAACGCTGTATTTTTGATGAGGCTAATTGTTAATAAACACATGGCTCTCGACGCATGAAGTCACTTGAATAATGTGTTGGTTGTTGCGTGGCAGAAGTCTTTGTTGTCGTCCCTTTGTGCATCTTTACTCCCACACTGCACTATGACATCCAAAAGTTTGACTGCACGAGTCGCCATTTCAATCATGGTCTTTACAGGTCAGCTGTGAGGTTGGGATTTGTCTGTAGTTGTCCAGCAAGTGACGTGGTTCATTTCTGAAGATAAAATATGATTATCATTATTTTTTTTCAAATTTGCATTTTATTGAAGAAAAAAAACCTTGTGTTTTCCATAATGTGTTTCTGCAGATGTGTCACATGTGGCCCCTTTTCACCTCTTTGTCAATAAGTAAGGCTGAGTAATGTTTCACTCTTTACAAATTCTCATATCTGCATGTTGAATTTCACAGTTTTATGTCTAAATAAAAGATAAGTTACATTCATAGGTCCATATATATATATATATATATATATATATATATATAAAAATTACTTCTAGATAAAGAGCCCTCAAGTGAGATTAGCCAACACATTATTTTATATATTTATACATATAAATATAAATGTTTGTATATGTATACAAAAAATATAGTACTAAAAATATAGTATAATATAAGTACATACGTATTAAATGATTAAATAAATGATTAAAACTCAGATCATTGGGCCTGTATTATTAAATGCAATTTCATCATCAGGGAGTTTTATTGGAGTCATCTTTATTTCATAGTAGGACAGAATAAAAAGGATTCTGAAATAAAAAAATTTCCAGAATCTTTTTTTTTTTAAGTGTCATACTTTTATTTCAAACTGTTTCATTACACTTTCATGACATTCAAGTCTTATTTCATAATGTCACTTTTTATGACAGTCGCTGCTGTCTGCAGCTCCTGCAGCTGTGCCTTCAGTTTATGATGATTATGATTTTTTTTTTTTTTTTTGCCACTATTTGACATTCAGTGATTAACTGCTCCCAACAAGGTTTGTAGAGCTGTGTGACCTTTGATGACAGAGTGACATTTTCTGTCAATTTAAGTCATGCACACTATTGATCCATTCCTGGTGAACATGAGACAATTTTCCTCTGGGGACTCGCAGGACGTCCTGTTTCCTTAGCAAAAGCCCTGAAGTTGTGTTGTTTGACCCTCAAGCATGAGTAATAGACTGCATCTTTCTGCCCGTCATCACCTCTTTTGGTATACTGCTTGCTGGCTGCATATTGTATCCAGGGTTGAATACTCTTTGGGAGTGTTTTTTAGGATGAAACACAATCTTCACTGTGTTTGTTTATTCAACTCTCCCCCTCACTATGTTAGAGAATCTAACCTAAACAGTTCATTTTTTTTCTATTAGTGAGATATCTCATTCTGAGGTCAGACTGAGAAAGGGTATCAGTCTTTTTTTAGTGTCACAGGATATTCCTTAGTTTTCGATTTTAGTATTAGATCATTTCCCCTTGTGTTAAACTCTGTGATACCCACTGCCAGTGCCAGTATCAGGCCATATTGATTTCTCATGGCTGATGCTCATTTAACATAGTTTTGAATTTAAACACATCAAAAACACAAGTGCTATGAGATGTGTTTTGCCTGTTTGAAAATGCTGCAGTGTTTGTTTATTGAATGCCTCACGTATTCTTTAGTGATTCATCTGTGTTTCTGCAGGGCTGACTGATGTTTCAGTCTATTTCATGGCTCCGTGCCTTCAGTGAATAAGCCTGCACCTGAGTAGCAAGAGCCGGCAGGACCAACTTTTTTCATATCTGCTGACCTCTAAAAATGTGTTTCTGTATTTGGAAAGAAAGCCTAAAGCCTCAATTTACCGAAAGACAAAAAGGCTGGAATGCATACATTTAATAAAGCCTGTTTATATTATATATTGTGATATAGACTTGCTTCAGTTGATAGAGGATCTTCTACAGGACAATCCTTAAATCAAATGATTGGACAGATTTTAGTTTCTAAAATCAGTCTCTCCCTCACCAGCGAGCTTAACACCCAGTCCTTGCAAAACTTTCATCCTTCAGTGCCTCCATCCTGGATTTCTCTAGCCACACCACTCCTTCCATTTGCAGTTTCTTTTCTGCATCCGCTCCCTTTTATCTTTCTACCCTCCCCCTTTCTATCCTCACTCCTTCATTTTCTCACCTCTAAGTCTCTCCATTCCTTCCCATGCAAGCCTCTCTTCCTTCATTTCTTTGCTTCCAGTTGAGTGCCTCTGTGTCTGTCACTATGCTGGCTATGGGGGGGGCTGTGCACTCAGAGGTTTGTGTGCTGTGGCACACACACACACACACTCACACACACACAGCAGCCTCTTCTATTATTAAATGTAATGCGACTTTACTTTTACAGCTGAGCAATGTTAAGAACTCTGCTCAGTGCAGGAAGATTTCCCTGTTGCAGCTGATACATTATTCCTTCATCTGGCTTGAAAAACTAAAAGAACAAAGAGAGAAACCCTGCGGAGAAAACACAGACTTACATTGTTTGTTTGTCCGTATTATCATTCTTGTTATTCTACAAAAGCATTATAAAGCCACAACATCGTTGTTTATTCATGAAGATTGTATTCCATTTGGCCAGCCAACAAAGAAAAAGCAGACGGGCTGGGCTTACTTGGTTTGGAAATATAAGTGTGGGCCATAACACAGTCAGGGAGGATGAGCAGTGGAGAGCGGCCTCAAGACAACAGCTAATTGGCCCTTGCCAGTGTCCTGGAGTGGGGCAGTTGGTGTAATCACCACATGATGAGAGCAATTAGTCTGTATGAATAAGGTTAAATCATCAGTATCACAAATTGGTTTTGTAGCTATTTTTTCTTTAGGGTTGTATCAAATGAATAACATGTCATACTCGTAAGGATAACTGATTCATTTGAGTGGCAGTGATTATGCAGATCTCAAAACCGGATGTACAGTCATGAAATTTATATTTGGAGGTTTCAAATTTAACAGTATGTAAAACTTTCATTATTGGTCTTTATTTGCATAATTATGATATCACATTGGAGCAATGAGAAGCAGAATTTAAGTGTAAGTGTAAAATCTTATATAAAATCTTATATATCAATCACCTTTGTTTCATCTCAGGCAAACAAGTGTTACTTGTGTTTTGCATTTCAGTGAGACACACATGTATTTATCTTTCCTTAACTTGACTACTGCTGTTTACCTGCTTTTATTGTGAACAGGCTCTACTGTACTGAAATGCTGCAGCAGGCCTGTAACCAAAAATAACGGACACAACCATTTCTCTTTTCAATGTCACTTCACTAGTTGGGTCTTTGTTTTGAAATTGACCTTAAAGTTTAATTGATTACTTTGCAGTCTTTCCATGTGCTGGTGCGTAATGACCTACTTCAACTCACGATCTCGCAGGGTCCTTCTGACTGTCCCTATGTTTCCAGGATAATTGTATTTCTGATTCACAGTCACGTTTTAAATCACTTGTGTTTATTATAATCTGTGGTCTTTGGCTTTTATTACATTTTTCCTTATTGTTCTGTTCGGTTCTTCCAGCTTCATTCCTTCATCTGGGACTCTTTGTTGTCTTTTGTTTTAGTCACTTCAACAGCCTCACAAAGGCGTGGAGAGCCTCACCCAGTCCGTTTCTACACACGCTTTGCCAGATTTCACATGGATTATTTATATGCTGGTTTATGTGAGGCCACTGGCTGCTCCTGACACACTTTGCTCTTTCATCATCATACATGTAGGAATGCACCTTTGGCACTGTGTCAAACATGCAAGTCTGTGATGCACTCTTCGGTCCCTGCTGAGTTCCTGCCCTCTTATGCTCTACAGTCCTGGTCAAAATTATTCTTCATTCATTCATTTCTTCAGAAATAAATGCAAATAAACTTTGTTTATCTTTACTAAAATCAGGGGATCCAATAATTTTGACCTGGAACTCTTTTGTAAATTACAGCCCTGTCTGTGATCTCTGAAATACAAGCCTGTGCTGTAATTAACATAGTCAGCGGGCAAAGGATGAGAAGCTGTAGTAAATGAAGGCGTATTGTGTCACTGTGAGGCCGAGGAGGCCTGTGTGACTGATTGGAACATGGAGAGAGAACGGTTTATGTGATTTGAATACAGCGATATTTTTTATTAGCAGCTGGATTCTGCTTATTATCTTGTTTTTCATTTGCCCCCCTTCTTCGCCGACATAGAAAGTGTTGTACTTTCTTATGCGATATCTTAATTACAGAGCTATCCCAGTGCTTTCGTAGACACAACTAAACAAACAATATTTAAAGCTTCATGTTGATACTTAGGGCCTTTTTTTAGAAATTGGATGCATCATTTTCCTGCCTGTTGAATTATTCATCTGCAGACTGCATTTATGTGCGTTCTCTGCTCAGGGGAGGATGTCAGCTGGACCACTGCAAACAGCTTATTAAAGTGAAAGTGTACTGTCTCTTTGATGGGCTTTGAATGAGTCACCCACTCTCTGCCTCTGTATCTGTGAGGCGTTTATATTTATTCTTGATTTTCATCACATTTCCTTTGTACTGTGTTTCCCATTTAGTAGTTTCAATACCTACCCCGGTGTATAGGCATAATCACTGAGCTGCATTTGAAGTGGTTCACTCCGTGCTATACCTCACATCCGCACGCTTTGATGTTATTAACATTCAGCAAAGTGTCTTGTCATATCTGAAGTACTTTGGATTCAAGGCTCTGGTTTTTAGACTTTTATTTTACCTCTCTGGAGAAAAACAAAAAATCTCGTACGAAGCATCTGTCTTGTTCATCTTGCTTGACTGAGGTGATTGGAAAAATATCAGTCCTGTTTATTATGTGTCATAGCTCTTCAGTAGACAGACCCCGCCAATCAGCACAGTAATCTCTTCATTAAATAGCTTCAATTAGATGTATGACTATTTTATGGTGTGTGAAGCTAGAGAAGCATTTAGATTAAATGATTGGTACACTATAATATTTAATAGCCACATTATAAATACAGGGAATGTAGTAGAGTACTGTAAAAGTAGGCTTACTATGCAGCAGTACTGGGTTTGTATGAACAAAATTTGCAGTAGTACTCGGAAATACAAATGGAAACATGACTGATCCGGTCAGCTGCAGGCTACTATTCACGGCTGTTGAGATTGGATTGCTTTACACTTGTTCTTTATCGTTTTGCTGGAATTGAATGTATCAGATTTCAGCTTTTCATCACCAAACTATGAAATGCCAGAAAGCGTCTCTAAAATATGTAGAAATATTAGTCAGGGATTCGTGGAAGAGTGACTTTCCGTGATCACATGTAGCACTTAAAGTATGTTAAGGTATAGATTAATACAACTTACCGCAGTTTAGCATGCACTCATCATCCGTAACAAATGGCCCACCTTCCTCAGATAGTATGAATATTCATGAACCTACAGGAAAAGGTTAAGCATGAAGTCGACATAAATTACAAACACTATGTGCTGTTCCTCTCTGTAATGATTTCAGATCATTTCTTCTCTGCACCACTGAGCTGTATGACAGATAGACAGGGAATAGATACAGGGGAGGGGACCCCACACAATCTGGTGTGTGGGGCTCCATTAAAGATGTTTTTTTTTGTTTTTTTTTTCCTGTAGTAAAATGGCTGTTAAGCTGCCATTATGACCAACGTGGAAGGAAATTTGCAATAAACTGCAGATCCAGATTTGGTATGGCATGACTCACAGATTCGTCTTTTGCAGGGCACTGAGCACACATTTCCTGACTCATCAACACTCCTGCCCTCTGTCACACCACAGTGTACTTTTTCTGGGTGACACATGCAGAACTTTGTCTCTATTTGTGGAGACACCTGCTGTTCCCATGCAGAGGCTCTAACCCCCCCCCCCCCCCCCCCCCCCCCCCACTCCTCACTCCATCAGGTCTATATGTAGTTGATAATAAAAATAGACCTTACAGCAGACATTATCACAGTGTCAGGGTTTAGGTGATTTGGGTTTAATTCGGACCATCTTGTGAGCACAAACTCTTTTTTTAGTGAAATTAAAGCTCACCCTCAGTTCACAGTCTTCTCCTGGTTTCCTAAAACCTCTCAAATGGGTCCGGCCTAAAAGAAAAAAGAAAACAAAAACAAATGCAGTGAAACCATGCATGAAGAGAACATAAAGCTGTTCAATAATTTAAATGAGCATGTTCAATGACATTAAGGCACTCTGTCTGCCAAGTGTAGTAGCATAACATTTGTTACAAATTTCAAATCCCCCTACAGGCTTTAGGACAAAACAAATGATGTAAAGTACCAGCTAAAATAAACAATGAAAATCCTACTTCTGATGTCCAGAAGTCAGATATATAAGATAAGAAATTATTTGTATTTTCTTTTTTTTAAGGAAAACTAGATTATAAGTTTTAAAATACTAACATGATGAACAATTTCAGCTGTTAAAGTAAAAGTTGATTACACAGTTGACACCTGTGTAATCTCCCTAAGAAGAAAGTCACAAATTACAAGACATTAAGATTTGCTCTGGTGTAAATTGTTTAGCTGATGACTGTCATTTTTTCATCACAGTGTCCAGGAGAGGGCACTGTTACTCTTCCTCCTCCTGAGCACTACCTACATTGCAGTAATAAATGCACACTCATGTGGACTTAACTTTCTCGCAGCATAAAAATCTCCAATTTGTTAACCAACTTTCTTATTGACCTTTTTCTGTGCAAACGTTTCTTGAATCCACAAACAGCTAATATTGAATTTGTCAATACTGCCGCACTGGTTAGTGGAAATGAAAGCTATCAAATTTACTATTCCAGCTGTGAGTTGAAAGCAAAGGGATTAAAAGTTGCCCTTTAGCTTTTTGGCATTTCTCCACCTGCCAGAGGGATTTAAAGTTGAGTGCTGTCAGCCTGAGTCTGTCTCTGCTGTGGCGGGTCATCTATTGATCACCTGGCATGAAGACAAAGTCCTTCTTAGTCGCGGAGAACCATCCATCATGGAGCTGCCTGGGACACAGTGGAGCGATAGCATGGCACTGAGGATCCATTATAACTGAAATAGATATTTTGCTGCTACAAAGATCAATGAGCAACACATCCCTGTAGCTGTTACCTTCATCCTGCATCGGGTCATGATTGTCTGAAGAAGATGGACTGCCATGATTAACTGATCTCGAGACCAACACTTTGTTATTAATAACCTCCTTTATTAAGTTATTGGTAACTCTTTAAAAAATTAAAGCCGATGCCATTTGTCATTCAAAAAAATGAGGTAGATTGATGAAAACAAAAACATGAATAATGACTTTCTTGTCACCTACTGATGGTAGCCGGTCTCTCGCTAATCAGATGAGAAGAATGGGCACAATATAGGGAACTGATAATTGCATTCAAACCTCAACAGAGCGGAATATAAAGTGGGAAAGGCTCATTCGATTGGAGCACGTAGCAACAACACCTCTTTTCTTCTGCCGTGTCCACCATAATATCCTGGCCCTCTAATGAGAGGCTATGAAAGGCCACAGTGTGTGTGTGGTGTATGTGTGTGTGTGTGAGACTGTTTGTAGCGGCTCCCAGGGGCCTGAGGGGCACGTGACCTCACTGGGAGGAGGACGGTTCAGTTGGCTCGCTACACTCCTCCCACTCAGATAGTCAACAACCCTTACTGTAACTTCTTTTCAACAGTGTTATTTCCAGCCGTCCCACTCTCCATGTGTGTCTGAAAATCCAGGAGAGGATGTGAAACCGATGTAAGTTCTGTATTAGCTGAATAAAAAGTGACTGCAAAAGTGAATGCTGTGTTACAAAGCAAATACAACAAAGTATACAAAGTAAAGTGAAGTAATAGGCCTCGCTCTGTTCAGTGTGGCTCGACAGGAACCGTCCAAAACTAACAAATGGCCTTAAATAATTACATGTGCTGTAGCTTCAGTCGTGCCCTCTTGCGCTCAGTCAGCCGCTGAAGCTGGTAAAGTGTAATGAAAACGAAATGCTCATAGAGATAAGGCTCAGCTTATTTCCTTGTGCTTCAAAGCACAATTGCCCTTTGAATATTCGCCCCTTCAAATATTTGTGTGGCACCCCTTCCTCCGCAAACTCACCCTCTCCAAATAGCCCTGTCTATGTGTACTCCTTGTTCAGTCAAGTATCTGGAAAATATTTACAATGTATACAGCGGCCATAGGCACTGTGTTCATCACGATACAGTATAAATATTATCACATGATTAACCTCGTTCTTTAAGGGGCTGTTAACCGACCCAACTTCTACCTTTTTAGAGTGGAGCTGCTCTCCACACCAAAACGTCCACAGCTTTGCCCCTTCACCCCAAACATAAATACTTTATAAGAATCCCTCATAGATGAATTAAGGAATTGATACTAAAGATGCCTTTAGAATATGTAGTGGATTTTTGATCATCACACAAAATAATTACTAATGATTTCATAGGTTTGTTATAACTTCAGAAACTGGGAGTTTAAATAGGACTATTCACAGGATCTCATAGGATCACTCATAGAAAATGCTCTTTCAGGGCCTATAAGTGGGTTATTTATAAATATATTTTGGGGCCATACAACATCCTGCTGTTCTCAGTTGCTTCTGCCACTTTTAGCTGTTATAAACTGAGGATTATTTCTCTTTTGCACCTTGCTCGAAAAGGGCCTAATAAATAAAACTGTATTCATATTATTTGGTGTAAGAAATCATTACAGCAGGGAAGGTTTTTTTCCTAAGTGGCTTGTGATGAGCCCTGCGCTGAAACCAGAGCTATACTAGGAGAATAACTAAATATTAATGAGAATAAAGCTGTATTGTTTCATTGTTATCTATTTGCGTAAAGCTTATGTTGAGCCAACTTTACGCTTAACCTCCTGTTGCTTTGTAGCAAAGTTGATTGATGATGTTTGTCCAGCTTCAAACGCATCAAACCCCTACATATCGAAAATTCAATTTCTATTTAAAAGGACTGAAATGATAAATTGCGATGCACCTCCTTAACAAAAGGCCTCCACACGTTTCATCAGGCGGGCACAATGCTGATTTATTCCTCAAGAGCAAATTTCCTGCCCCCATGAAAGCAGAGCTAAGGAGGAATGAATGATCTTTGCTCCGTCCACTCCTCGCCCCTCATAAACCACACACCAACTCTGCCTCCACATCCCTGTCCACAGCTGAGACTGGAGATAAACTATTGAGTTTATGGGGCCGTGCCCATTCACAGAACCAAGTGTGAGGAGACATAATAACATACATCAGTGTTTGTTTATGGGATAACAATGTTTAGAATTTTAAGACCATGATTTTGATGTTGTTTATTCTAACTGCCATACGTACGCCAGGAAGCGTGAACTATATACATTTATCTTGGGGAGACAGAAGAGCTTTTCTGTGAAAGCTTATATGTAAACACAACTGTGTTTTTCGTCTGGATTTATGTTTTGTTGGCGTTGCTGTATCAGTGGTTTCTGCGGGTCTGACGACGTGGATATCGGGGAGGGATCTCCGCTTCTTTTGTCCTCTTAAGAGTTTTCCTGCCCATCCACTTCCTTTAAGACAAAAGAGGAGCCAGAGCTGCTCAGAGGACTGGGGCCTTGTTCCCGAGGTGATATGATTAAAGGCTTGTTGTCTGGACTGCACCCATTCAAATGCCTCGCACACGCCACAGCTGCTTTAGTTAATTGAATTGTCAGGAGAGCAGACAGGACTGAAGGTATAGCACCAAGACTGATGCTCTGAATCAATAGTGGCACTTAAACAAAGCTGGACAGTGGTGGTGCCAAGGAGCTGAAATGTTGGCTGTTTGTTTAGATAAAACAAGTGATTCCTGATTTCAGCTAAGTGAAAGTAACTGAACTGCTGATTCGGTTGAGGATTTCTTTTTGCGATGGGTCAGATATCTATCTAGAACATGTTCACAAACAGCAGCTTATGGATTCTAATGAACTATCATGTGTTATACTGTGGCATTGTTCGCTGGTGGATGTCCACTGTGCTATTTATTCATATTTATTTTGTTATATTTGTGAATTCTATGGGATATGTTGTTTTATTCTATTTTTACGGTGCCTTTTTCAATATCTGTCCAGGAACACAGATGATAAATAAAACACTAGAGCACAATCAGTAAACAAGAGCCTACAGCCATGCTAGTGGGTGTCTGACAGGCCCAGCGGTGCTTTGAGCTAAATGCAAACATCATGCTCACAGTGACGGTACTGAGAAATTAGATAAAATAAGATTTTGATGGTTAAGTCAACCGCGTGGTGGCACTAAAGGTGGCACCAAAGTCAGTCGGCTTCAAAACTTCACAGCAATACATCCAATAGTTTTTTTTAATTTTTGAAAAGTGATGGACTGACCGACGGACAGACACATGCCACTAGCAAGGTTAAACAAAATCTGTCAGAAATGTCAATTAATCATAATAATCAATAATGACTATAATCAATGAAGACTATATGAGCCAAAGATCTGTCCAGTCAGATAAATTACCACATTAGACAAAGTCTGGTCCATTACCAACAAAGTCAGCCAAGGACTGATGCTGTGGTGAAATGTTTTTAGAAAATTGCCGTCCCAGAGGAAAAGGGGTGATGTAATTGTGGAGAGATGATGTAATTGTCTATCAGGATGATTGTGCTTGTTTGGTTTCGCCCATTGATTAATTAAGTGCCTGTCTGCTCAGTTACTATGAGTGCTCTGCAGTTAATGTGATGAACACATCATTGGCCCTCGGGGAGATCATGGTCCTAGCCTGGTGAGAATTTTATCGACTCATAATTTTTGGGTAAAATTAACTGTTATCAACTAAAAACTTTGCCACTCCCGTCTACCGCAGCTCACTCCGTCCTGCCTAACACTGACCAATGAAAACAGGAGTCTGTGTCATCCAACATAGCGCGGATGCTTTGGAAGTGAATGTCTATCAGTTAGCCGGCTGACGCTCCAGACCGCGATCCTCCTTTATTCAATAATCAAGCAGCAGCATTAATGCATTGTTGTCACTGCTGCCAGTTTATTGCACTCGACAACCTGCTACAGGAGAGTCTGTATGTCCAGACATTTACTCTGTTTAATCAATGCAGCTAATAGTATTGCAGGGAAAACTGTTGTGCTACATTAACCTTGTGTTTGTGTGCATACCAGAGGTGATGGGCTTACAAAAGAAAGAATTAGGAGGGAGATGAATGAACAGATTAGAAACTTGTTCAGAGGTCACCACCTACAGTATGCTAACCCAGGGCAAGGCTCTGTGATTAGGACTTTTGTGAAGAATGATGAACTGTTTGTCTGACGACTGCAGCTTGTTTGACCAGCTGTCTTCCAGCGGCAGAGAGAGAGAGAGAGAGAGGGAGAGAGAACTAGTGTTACAAGTCTTGTTCAAAGCAAACTCTAACAATGCCAAGTGTATTTTGCCAATAGCCATTTTTTAAAATGATCAAGTAACCAAGAATGTACTTGTGTGACTTGTGTCAGTGCTGTGTGCTTTTAGGGATTATGGTAAATTTAAAAAAAAAAAAAAAAAAAAAACACCTGCCGGTGTGTTTTCTGTAAACTTGGTGCATGACAGTGATGATCCAGCCTGTATACGTGAGACAGGCAGCCACCGCACTCCTGGTTCCCCGGGAGACTGGCATGGTCAGCAGCAGCCCTCCCTCCAGCCCCCTCCCCCCACTTTCCTCCCGCATCCTCTCTCATCCTCTTGCCGTTTCTCCCCCTATTTGTGAAGGAGGCGTGCGACTGAGGAAGAGGCAGGGCATGTTAGCCAAGGCTGGGGGAGTGGAACTCATACATCAGGCAAAGCGTACAAACACACACGTTCACACCCACACACACACACACACACGCACACACACACACACATGCTCAGTCAGCGTAAGTGACACAAGTGCTGGCTCCATTCAGCACTGAGTTGACTGACTCACTGCTATCCATTAGCCGGTATGCCGCAGAGAAAGAGGAGTTTCACTTTTGGAGCCTATGGAGGGTAAGAATGAATTTCCTATAATAATCTGCTGAGAAACTAAACCTCTCCACAGCTCACATTTGTATGGTTGTGAGTGTTTGTTTGGTTGTCTGCCTCTGTCTCCCTGTTTGATGACTGTGCAGATTCTCTGTCTGTGTTTCTGCCTGCATGTTTGCCATCATATTTATCATAACAGCTTTTGTCTTAAATGTCTTAGTTGATATTTTTGTGGCTTTCTATTATAAATTGGACCCGATAATGCTGCTGTTGCTGCTTGATGATGCATCACTAGCAGCTGCATTCTGTACAGTCATGGTGAGGTCTCAGACGTAGAAGCATAAACAAGATAAGGTGACAAAATTAACGGAGAGAAAAGTTACACAAGGTTCATGTTACGGGAAAGTATCAGTGAGGCTGTGACAGAAGTGATGTTTGATGGTTGTGATTGTAGCAAACTGTACATATACTATAAATATATGCTGTCAGTCACACATTCAGCACCCAAAACACACACACACACAAAGATGTCACTGCATAGTTTGTTTCATGTGAATTCTCTATGCATTAACTTCTTTCTATGCTTGCCTCTGGTATAACATTCATTTACTGTTTATTTGGAATAGAAAAAGATACGTGCTGCATAGTTCACTGCGGTATGTATCTGTATTTGTATGGCCCACTTCAGACTTTCCAGAAACCTAACAGTAGACACGCAGTCAGCAGAGTCTTTTTTTAATGGTCAAAAGGTGAACAGGTGCCCCGATGCAACTGCATGCCTGACTGCCTTTGCTCAAGGATATGTGTTGGAAGGTAGCCTCAAGAAAGTCTGGAAATATCACCATTAGCTAACAACTAGTGCAGACACTAGTTACGGCTGGGTTGGGCTGTGCAGCAGTTTTAGTGTAGTAATTGATGTATGTATGTGGGCCGCTGGCCAAGTGGCGCCGGAACACAAATGCGCATGAATTATGGGTAGGAAGTGAATTCACAAGTGAGAGAACTTTGATAACGTTTTATTTCATGGGTCCACAGTTTCCTAATAATTTAATGGGAAGTTTCTTGAAAAAAAAGTATATTACTTGGTACTAATAATAAATGTTTAACTGCTTCACTTCATTTGCAATTTAGCATTGTCTTTAGCAGCCTTCCAGAGAGTCGACTTGAGTGTCCAATGACTTCAAGCCCTCTAATTCACCTCTGATTTAGCTGTTGCCAGTGCTAGCTGAGTTTCTGTCTTGAGTGAAGCCACCTCGTCTTCAAGCATGTTGCATTGGGCTTTAGCTTCATCTGTGTTACTGAATAAGCTAGCAGTTGCTTTGTTTGGTTCTGGTGGCATGATAAATAGAAATTTAACACACTCAATTGTAAAATAAGCCATATATAACTCAAGCTAAAATATTAAATCATAGTATTGCATTGGATTAATCAGTGTTTGAAGTATTAGGTTTTGTTACAGACTTGCATACTCCACTGAAAGCCCCCTAGCCCCTTTAGTACACTTCTGATCTGTTAGTTCTAATTAATTTCTTGTTTAACCTGACTTTTAGTGCACAGTAGCTCAACTGAATATTACATACATATTACATATGTGAAGAATATAGTTTCCAATAAAAAAAGAATAATTAATGTACATTTACTTGGGTTTTAAGGGAGGTTTTCACGAGTAGTTCTATTGGGCCACCGTGTCTGGATTCATCCTCCATTGTTTATCTCATAGTGGAGCAGTTGAGGAGTTGACAGTTTAAAACTCTTAGGGAAGCAGATCCACTTTCTATATGAAGCAAACAACTTTTCTGTTTTGTGTTTAGCAGCGGCCTTAAATGCCATTGTACTTGGCATTTCGATAGGTCAGCTTGATTGCTCACATCAGCGGGTGATCTGTAATACACTCTGCCCCCTGCATCACATTGGCATTCACTGAAGGAAACGCAGACCCTCTGTTCTCTGCAGATCGCTCTTTCTTTGACACAGCATGCTTCATAATTTTGGCATCAACTATGAATGGGGCTGCCACTCAGTTTGAATTGTTATGTGTTTGTGGGTTTTTGTTTCACTTTGGGTTGGTTATGGTTGTTTTTCCTATTGCAGTACTTTTAACTGGCTATGTTGGATACTGTAATTTACCAGCAGAGATGTTACTTAGACAAATGTGAACATGATGTGGCAACACTGAGCTTTCATATCCTTTTAGTGACAAGTATGTGAAGTATTCCTGCTGCTTTTAAGAAAACACGCCTGTTGTCACATGAGAGATACTGTAGCTACTATACGTATTCCTGTTTGTCTACTGTGTAGCTCACAGTGACTACCTCCCCATAAACCATAAAATCATGGAACAAACACAGTTACAACCTGTGTGTTATAGACAAACTCAATCTCTCAGTGACAAGACCTTCAGGCAACGTGAACAATGATTCTGTATGTTGTAGTGTCCCATAGAAAGACTGGAAGAATGCAGGTATATGGCATTCTCTGGTCAGCTGATTTAATCACATCATTTAAACAAGACTCCAGCCCAGTGTTTCCCATTGTTAAACAGTTAATGGTAAATGTCCATAATAACATTGTCTGTATATATGAACAGATTATGGCTCATATTTATCTCACGAATCAAGAATCCCCAGTTGACTGTGTCTGAGGTTGTGTTGTTTAGCTTGTGGCTCCAGCCAAATGGCATAAGAAATGTTTCATCGTTTGTAGAAAATGACGTCTTTACGCTAATGAAATACTTTGTCTTATCTCACTCCTAGTTGTTTGAAGTTTTTTGTCTCTTTTTGATTTTGGAGGATCTTGTGTCTAAGGCTTATTGTATTGACTGCTGTTCCATGGACAACAGGAAGACAACACAGAAAGGGTCTTTTTGTTTGACAAAAGCAAATGTTTGCATGACAAAAGATGATTAGAGTGCAAGGCAGGGCTACTTGAGAACAGGAGGCTATTCAAGTACCTTTCCAAGGGCAGTGGCAAAACAAACAGGAGATGTAGGGCAACCAGAGGGCTCTTCAATGCCTACTCAGTCAGTTCACCTTGCATATTTACTTTGACATTCACATTCATATTCACAATAGCAAGCCATCTACGAAGAAGGCTGGGGAGGGAAGGCATTGGGTAAGCTGCAGTTAATTATCTAATGCTCACCGAGCTGCCAATCGTTAACTTAACTTTGCCCTGATAAAAGAATAAAAACATAAGGGGTGTTTTATCACAGTCTTGCTTTTAAGTCCCCCTGTGCTCCATAGGTCCAGCTTGGCCTGCTCCGAACAGCTGTGTTGCTGCAGTCATGTCACATGGTTTAACTGCAACTTCATGCTTCATGACACAGTAACACCACAACAAATGGTGTAGAAAATAACCAAAAAGAGAGAAAAAGATGGTTCACTAGGTCACAATAAAGTAATTTATCTAGACACTGGTAATATAAGCCCCTGTAAAGTCACAGTATCACCAGATAGCAGTGAGCAGAGTCCTTACGGAGGACATTTATTTAGGTTTGAATTTTTTTCTTTTCAAATGGAAATGAATACCTGTAGTATCACCTGTTCTTCATCTTGCCAGTTCATCCGTAGTTGCTTCATTCTTAGGAAACAATTGGCCAAAAATATTTATATCTTGATGTGAACCAGATGATTTGCATTCAAACATTCAGGTCACAGTGAGTCATCAACCTGACTCTGTCAACAATTCCTGTGATTTAACATTTACACAAATTAACACAGTAATTCATTACAGATATGATGGCATAGCAAAATAGAGCACATTATGACACATTCCTAAATAAAAGTAACAACAGAAAACAAGGAGAGATACTCCAACACCTCCAATCTCCCACGTTAGGAGCAATAAAGGTACTGAAACCTGCACTAATTACACCGTCCGAATAACATCATTCTTCTGTGAGTCCACACATTTAAATAAGAAAATGACATCACATTTGTATTTAACTGGCTTAATGAAACCACATTGAGTTAAGTGCCATCACAAAGTGAAAGAACACTGATTGTGACACTGACAACAAAAAATAACATGTCATGTTTGTTTGTTTATGTTATAGACATTGCGCACGCTTGTCTTACTATATTTGCGGGGTCTGAAAAATTCCACTATACTTGTGGGGTCTTTACTTGTGGGGGTCGAACTACCGGACCCCAAAAAGTTTAAGTGGTTGTTTGAGGGTTAAGGCTTGGTTTCAGGCTTGGGGTTAGAATTAGGTTTAGGTTAGGGTAAGCCATTCAGTTGTGAAGGTTAGGGTAAGGGGCAAGGGAAAGCATTATGTCAGTGACGGATCCACACGAATATAGTAAAACAAGGATGTGTGTGTCTTTTCATACACACTGTATTCTACTGTACTGTAGCTAAATGAGGACATTCAGCTACTTCATGCTCTTTTCTCTGTCAATGGGCTCATTCAGCCCCCACTGGGCTCAGATACATGATACAGTCTAGATCTGGTCACGTTCAGTTGTTTGACAATGTTTCTTATTACTACCCCGAGTGTTATTTTTAAAGAAATTGTTCAGTATTGCTCAAGGCCTTGTGTGTCTCTCTGTTTTTGACAGTACATTCAGAATGGCTAACAGCAAAGAATATGTGTTAATGTAGGTGTTAATGTGAGAAAGACCTTATTCTGAATAAAGTGAATGGCACGTGTAATGTATCCATCCAGGCATCCACCTTTCTTGTTTTTGCTGAACCAGTGTCTGTTTGGTCAGTCGTTCCACCTCTTTGGTCTTTGGTTTCCCCAGAGGATTCATCCTACCGACTGGTGACCCCTGACTTTTCCTTTTTTTCTTTGCCTTTAGTGAAGTATATTGATGACAACTGGAAGGATTGCCAGTGAATTTTGTACACACATTGATGTCTCCCACAGGATGAATTGTAATTACTTTGATGATCATTTAACTTTTTATCCACCGCTGCTAGAAACTCTTGAATCTAGTTTAACCCAAGTGGATTTTAATGCTATGATAATCTTCTAATGGTTATTTTCCTAGCTTTACTAGTACATCCAAATTTTGAATCAAAAGTGTCTTCTACACTGGGTTGACCACAGGTAGGCTGTGTGACATTTTCACCTCTGTTTTGGTTGGAGAGTATTAAGCTCAAACTGAACAGCAACAAAGAACTTAAGTCAGCATGTTCTCAACTCGTGCTGGGTGAAATGGGTGTAACACTGACTGCCACTCCACCAGAATTTATTGTAGCTGTAGGGAAGAGAAATAATTTCTGTGCAAGCTGGGTTCTTGGATCATGTTCTTACCATTATTTTCACAGCATTAGTTGATACAAATGACTCTCATTTAAAACTTCTGTAATGCTACACAGCAGTGACCTTATACTTTTGTATGATGCCTCTTTTTACTAATTGATATTAATGTCAGATGGATATTTTCCAGTGTGTTTACATTCTTTAGTGTTTTTCTACTGGTGAGGGATCCTACAGAATGTAAATATAACACACAGCACTTTTAAAAAGTGACATAGTGAGAGTCTGTGGTGAATGGCTGGTCTAAGTGATCTTCCAGGTATGGTCATAGACATTTTAAGATCAATTGGTAAGGGCTGTGTTGTTCTCCATTGGAACCAAGTGCTTCTTATATTTCAGATATTGAATTAGCACTGCTGCAGATTGGTGGCTAAACAACAAACTTGTTTGCTTTAAGCTGGATTTCCTCTGCCCTGTCTGGTGACCTACTTGCCACGAGCAGTGTTGCTGACTTCATGTGCACCACAGGCCTCAGCTCATTTCTGAAGTGAGGAAAATGTTTCAAAGTTTAGCAGGGGAGGAGGAAATTACGGGGCGCACTTAAAGTCAGATTAAGTTGAAATAACTAATTGTCAAGTGGCAAGACTGCTGACACGGTGATGGCCCAGGGTTTCTGAGACCCGCCTTCAGCCTCCTTATCCCTCGCTGATGATTGTGTCCATGGCAACGAGCTTCTACTTGATACCTAACTGAGAGTGTAAAGGAAGCATGAAAAACAATTTGCCAGTATTTGGCTACCACCTACTGAGCTGTAAATCCTCTCCGCCATGTTACGTTTCTAAATGCATTTGTTTATCTTGTCTTGTCTTTTTTTTCTTTTTTTTTTTTTTTAATAAAAACTAGGCCACACACTGTTTTCACTGTGCAAACATGAGTCATAACCAACAAATTCATTAGCACAGGAAAATTTGTTATAGCCTACTTTTGTCCGCTCCACCCGTTGTTCTCCCAGAGAGGGACAGAGTATTCTTTGTCCCGATGATAAGGTTGAGAGTTTTTCGCAACTTGCTGTTGTCAGCTCTTCCGCTTCTTCTTTATCTGTGCGCTGTCCAGCTCAGTCCAGGTTTGCTTTACTTTCATAATGAAATGTCTTTATGACTCCCAGGGTTGAGTTAGATTTCCTGTTGATGGGAGAAGTGGTAAAGCATTTGAATGATTGTTGATTGTATGACACATCTTTCCTGATCCCACTTTGACACTTCACAAAATGTTTAGAAAAATTGTGGAATAAACAGTGACTGATACGACTGAAGGCGAGCAGGTTTACTTGTGGCTTCCAGCTTCTTCCTCCATGCTCTTGTCCCTTATCTGAAAACAACGGTCATCACACAGCTAACATACCCCTTCTTTAGCCTGCAGCAAGATGTCAGCCAAGTACAATATTTGTACGAGTGTGTAGACACACGTTTTATCAGCTTAGCACAAAAAAAGAGAATATAATGTTCATTTCATAATCTTAACAAATTGACCCCTTATCTGTCCCAGTATGTTGATAGGAGGTCTCAGCTCTGGGGTATCATATTCTGTTTTGCTTTATTGCAACTACCACTCCCTCGTTGATTTCATTTTATGGGAATTCCATGAAACCTGAGAATGGGTGAGCAACACAGGATGAGGTTTAGAAAATGTTATTCTTAGTGATGTAGTACATATGAAAACAGCTTTGGCCTCCTCACACTCAGCTTCGCAAGAGCAGAGCTGACAGCCCTTAAGTATTTTGGCTCTCTCCTAAGGACCAGTATGCATTCCACTTAACTGCACACACATGACACAAGTCATCCTCAGTGAAACACTCAACACTGGTGGAAGATTTGAGATAGAGCTGCACCACCAAATCTACTTCACTGTCATTGTAATGTCACATGGAGTCTTGGGGTTAACATTAAATGAGTGATCTTGTGCACTGAGGGGAATCAGGCGACGACCTATTATAACAACACAAAGTCTGTTGGATTGTGACTCCACTGTATAGTGAACAAACAAATCCCCCACAGCCTGCTTCCTCTCACCAACACCGTTTTCTCAGAAGGAGGAAGCTTAAGGCTTTCATTTATCTTTTGAGATTTTCTCACAGCAAAAGAAGAAGTACTAACGTTTTTACTTTTGTTCCTAATGTTACCTCTTTGGGCATTCTCTGTAATCAATGACATTTAGAGGCATTTTTTTCATATGAATGAAAACAGAAGCTCCTTCTGTAGTCTGACTCGTGATTCTTTTGGCCATGACTCCAGGTCTGGCGATATCTGCTTGTCCATCATTTTGGTCCAAACTGAAATATCCGTCTGATGGATTGCCATGAAATTGTGTAGATACAATCTGGTGATCCCCTGACTTTTCTTCTAGGCGAGTTGGAGGTTTTAACCTTTAGTGAAACAACTACTGGATGAATTGCCATGCAACTGGGTTCAGACATTCATGTTCCCCTCAGGATGAATTATAATAACTTCAGTGATCTTCCGACTTTCTATTTACTGCCACCATCAACTCAAAATTTCAATATTGTCCAATACTTTTGTTTATGCCTACATACCTGCTCCGTTAATGACACTCTGAGTTGTAGTTTGTGGTTAGCACACTGTGAACATGATAGATGTTATACTTGGATGTTAAAGGGACTATTTGTAAGTTTTCTCTGCTGCCGAACGAGATTTTTATGCTCGGAGCGGGTGGTGGTGATCACATGACAAGAGTTTCAACCGCCGTTGTCTTTATACTACAAGAAGTTATAATATGTCCTTTGAGCAGTGTTACATCTTCAGGGCAGAATGGAGGCTACAGTGAGTCGCTATCGGAAAGTGACAAGATGGGCCAGAGCTAGCTTGTTAGTGAGCTACTTCAGTCGAAAAAAAGACGTGACAGAGACAAGAGTACTAACATTGGCGTTGCTTTGCTGAGTAAAGGAATAAAGTTTGATGCTGAACTTGCAACGTTTCTTCTAGACTGGTATGTAAACAGCTGTTAATGCTAACGTTTGCTATGTAGCAATAGTAAAACTTACAAATAGCTCATCTAACATTATCATTGTGAGCATGTGATCACCCTGGTACATGCCTGTAGACTTTTAATCTTGGTTTTGGTTTTTACCCATATTTCTAATGCAGCAAGAGTGACACCTCTTTCCAGAATTGGTTGATTGATCCTTCGGTTGTTGCTGCATCATGCAAGCTAATCATGTCCTGGAAAAGATGAGTGAGAGGTCTGAGCTCTGTCAGTGCTACAGACGGACACAGGGCGGACAGCAGTCTAAGGCCCAAATGGGGCTTGAAGGATGAATACAGTCATAGGAGACAAAATCAACACCAAAGGAAAAAAAAAACAAAACAATGTAAAATCAACTTAATAGCTCTGGGATTGTTTGTATTATGTATCTCCTTTCTGCTGTTTGGTGGTGTGTCAACCTGAGAATTTCTGAGAGGTCAACAAACAGCACCAGAGGCAGCTGCAGGAGCCCTGAGACACATACTAAACATTCCCATTCTCGTGTGTCACCACCACCAGCTATCACAAGGGGCAGGCCTGCAGCCATGAGTCACTCACTGGACAGCAGTTATCAGTGTCAAATAACTTTTGTCCCCAGAATTGTGAGCTAAAAATGCTGCATCTCAAGAGAAGGGGGTGGTATGTGTTTATGTTTGTGATGTTTTCTCATTAGCAGGGTCCTTATTTGTGTGTTGGGTTGTTATCACCCTGTCTGGACTAAATATCATGATGAATGGCTTTCTGGTTGATGTTTGGTCTGGTAGTTCGTCGTGACTTTCACCTTCCAGACACGAGGCTTGTATTTCTTCTGTACACACAGTGCCATCTGTTGGCAGAAACAGCATCCTGCATTCTTATCTGTGGCACTCTTAACACTGCATCATCTGGCTATTGTTTCCACTGATTACTGCTCAGATCTGTTTATCCAGAGTGACTTAAGGACAGATGATAGTTTATTCTCGACTGCTGCTGATTAATCATAGCGCAGATTCAAACAAGGATAAGATTCATTTTGTCTCAGGAAACACAAGGCCAGTAATCATCCTTTCATCCTTGGAAATGCTACTTCAACATATGGCAGGAGTTATTTCAGGGTAACCCAGCCCACTGCATATAACCAACCTCTCTCAGTTCAGTGGACTTTTTATAAGTAGAGAGGACGGTCCATTATCCCTCTGCACTGTCCACACCTAAATTAGTCTGGGTAAGCTTAGATGCATGCAGATAAGAACGTGGAAACTGTAACTAAGTGTGGGAATCAGTCATATGCCACCTGGTGCTGATGTGTTAGAATTTGTCATGTCTTTCTTGCTAATATGACTTATTGTGTTTTTTTTGTGGAGTTGTTAGCATTTGGCTGACTTTGAATGTTGTATTCCTCACCTTGTTGTTCTCATAGACTTTGAAATGGTAAACTTTTTAGACAATATTATTATTTTTTGACACATTAACTCCAAACAAAGACAATTTGAATGTCATGACATTGAGTTTTAACTCATAGGTAGTTAGTACTGTTTATAATAGCTGTTTATCACTGTGTTTTTTTTCCAGAGTGGACAAGACATTCTCCAAGGCCAGAAGCTTATGGTGAGTTAATCTGTGTCTGTGTTCTGTGAAAATCTAAATTATGACACAAAAGCACTTAGAGACTAAATTGTCCTCTAAGTTGTAAATTGCCAAAAATTCACGGGTTTTTCCATTTAAGTAAACACTTTGGATAACAGTTCTCTCTGGAGTGGCGTTCAATGTCATTGCCTCAGACTGGCCTTGTAGGTGTTAAATGTGCGAATCAGTCCACTGAGTAAAAGGTAACTAAGATGAATGTGCCAGTAAAAGGTAGAGCAGATGGGCAGCAGTGGGGAAAGAGATACCCACTCCATCCTGCCATTTCTGCAGTGCTGGCAAGGTTGACGTACTGCTGTGTGTGGCACGTGCAGACAGGCAGGGAGCCGAGCATGCACACCTCCTGCCACTGCAGATAGACCGCTCTGTTTCTGAGAGCTATAGGTGTGGTGGCACGAGAGTCTGGCCCTCAACCCCCCCTCTCTGTCTGACTGCAGCAGGTTAAACTGTGCTTCGCTGCAGTATCATCGGCTCCTTCCCTCTGGAATACAGATACAGGGGGATCTCTTTTACCAGCCAGGCCTGCGTTACACAGCAATGACTGGGGCTTGTTTGCGGAGACTGCAGATTGACTGTCGGGCTACTACTGCAACAAACCGCACCTCACGGTAAAGGAGAAGACAAGAGATACTGGCGGGAAGTAAAGGTGAAGAGGAGAATCTATAAGAGGATATAAAACAGCACAGGAGAGAAAAGACTTGTGGGTGTAAAGAGGAAGAAGAAGGATAAAGGAAGTGAGTGGATGAGGTGACGTGACAGGAAGAGAAAGAAGAGAATAGTGAAGTGTGATTCGGTGTTCAGCAGAGTCTCATTTGGTCTTCTCAGCCATGTTCAAACAAGGAGGAATTCCACAGCTTGATGAATTTGGAGGATCCTTTCCACTGTTAATTGAACTTGAATTATATCACATAATCATCTGTGTTCATGCTCAGCAGGACAGATCAATTTATACAGCGCAAGTGGCATCAGATATTTCACAAACAGCTGTTTTTAGAGAGAATTCTTTGCTATATTTAGCCTAAGGACAGAAGTTAGATTAAAAAAAAAAAAAAAAAATCTACAAAATTGGAGAGCCAAAGTCAAAATCTTCCTTCAGGTACTGTGTGTTGGACAGGATGTGACTGGAAATCAGAGCAGTGGGCTAAAATCTCCCAACAGCAAAACTTTAACAGAGCAACCCTACAAAAATGCCTTGCTCCCCTTTCCGTATTGGAAGGCCAAAAAAATTCTGGTGAGTTTCCTCTTAACCTGCCTTAAGATAGTTTTGATGATAATTGCATGACCCTGCAAGGAAACCGAATAAGAATGAAATGCACCTGCCTAATGCGTGCACTCCTCCCAAACTGTCCCATGCCAATATTCAAGAAATGATTAATGAGGCCGAACTTTGTGTATCAGCAGTATACTAAGGATTATCTATATCATTTCATTATCCCACTTTTGCATTGATGCTTTGTTTTATCATTTAGAGGTAATAAGTTGTCAAAACAATGTATATGTGCCCCGTGAGCGATGACACCCAATCTGCTTCATGTGTTTGATGTTTCGGTTTTGATCTCTCAACTCTTGTTGTTGATTAAATGTTAAATGATCATCTTCCATCCGGTCATTGTGGGTCATACACAATAAACAGATGATCCTCAAGCCACGTCTCGGCTCTCTGCGGGGAAGGCCTGTAATTGGTTGTAATCCTGTCTTGCTAAGCTCCCCTGATGGGTGGACATAGGAGAGGAGGGTTTGTGTGGATAATGGCTATACTGAGATGTTGTATAAGAGCCTCTCTCTCTTTCTCTCTCTCTCTCTCTACTACACACATGGAAACATATATCCAGACACAAAGTGCACTCTGCCTCTTTGTCCCCGCAGCACGATGGATTATTGTGGCAGGCTGTCCGTTGTATAACTTCCTGCCCATTCTTTGAAACAACTTGGCCACTGATCCCACAGCGTTATCCACCTGACCTTCATGCAGGACAGGTCTGCAGTTTTGAACCACTTTTTGTTTTTTTCCACCAAGGAAAAATTCAGCTAGATGTTATAAAAACTTGAAAAGAGCAAGGAACCTTTTCTCTAAACTATCACACTAATTTTGTATCTCTCAAAAAAATATGTGTTTTTATTAAGAGGATGGTTGTGTTCATGACCTCTGCCCTCTAGTGGCAAAAGGTGAGAACATGCATGGTGCAGGTGCATGTGTATAATTTAATAATTAAATGATAATAATAATAATAATAATAATAATAATAATAATAATAATGAGGTTGGATTAACTGGCAAATTCAAAATCTCAGTGACTTTTCCTCATGTGGCAGTTTTGACAGTGTACCTTTTTCTTTCTTTTGGTTTTTAGAGATCAAATATCTATAGTTTTTTCTCAGTAGATAATGGCAGTCCAAAAATAGGTTATTTTTATTCTGATGAATGACCTTGCTATTTATTCCAAATTGTGTGATGTGACTCCTCATTCTATTTTTATAAAGCTGTCTAAATTCTAGGCCTATTTCATCCTTTGTGTCCTGCCTCTGCCCATAAACACTTAAGAGGTGTCACTGTAAACACTCCTCTGTTTGTGTTCACTCATTTCCCATGAGATGTCACTCTGCATCATCCTCAGTCTGTCTCGTCCGCACATGCGCTCACCCTGCTTCGTAAACACGAAGCCGGCCCGGGTGTCAGTTTGCTTGTGCACGCTCATCTGTGTACGTCAAGCTGAGTTGTCTGGAAAAGCGGACATAGTGGGATAGCAAACTGTCAAGCCCAATCAGGCTATACTGGCTCTCTCTGAGTCTCCTGCTGTCTGACTAAATATAGCGCCAAAGTGACAAGCTCGCCCCTGGCTCTACCCGTCTCAATAATCCAAATCCTAACATGTCATCCACCATCCCGCACCGGCACAAGATGCCTTAAAAAACATAAAGCTCAGATGACAGCAGACCGTTGAGACGAGTGCCTGGGAAACGTTGACTGGACATTTCTCTTTTATTTACTTTATCTGATTCTTGGAGCTTTTCTGTGGCAAAGTTGTTCTGCCAGTTTTGTTTTTTTTTATTATTTTCTATTTTTTCAAGGTTCACTCCTTTTCCTTCTGTTGCAGCTGCAGGATCTTCTGGTTTGGAAGACAGACAGGGCTTCAGGTATCGAAGAGGAAGCCGAAGTCTTTTTTCCGTGTGTGTTTGTGAATGGGTATATCCCTGAGTATATATCTGGGGATGTGTGTATCCGTTGTGGAGCCTGTTTATTGTTGCTTGTCATGCAGAGGATGGTGTGGTAAGCCAGTGTGAGGGAAAGGGTTGAGTCCAGGATTTTATGTACCGTGCTCGCATGTTGCTTTTTCTCTCTCATGGGAGAGGAAATTCTTGCCTGGTCAAAATCTTTTGAACTGCTCTGTTGGTTGTTCTCATCTTGATTGATAGGAGGGACGTGCACTTCATCAAACCGTATACACCAGTGTCTCTAATATCAAACACAAAAGAGCTCAGAATGATCCCATGGTGACTTTCTGTTGTTGAAATGGCACATCTGCATTGCTGTGATTTCCCCAGGGGGCTCGTTTCCAAGGAAATCTGGACAGTGATATTGTGAGAGATAAGCAAGCCGGGAATCAGGAACTATTGGTGGAGTGGCCATGCTTTATTCAAAAAGACCTGCTGTACCCGGCCTTTTAATGCATACTGAATATGGCCAGCTGTGAAGGGAGGTGTGAGCTCCAGAGAACCCATAAAGGAATCTGCTCACGCGTCAGATCCCACAGGCATTTTATTATTTATAATTCCTAGCATGTAGCATTTGATTGTACAGCCCTTTTGTCAATTCTTGCCTTGAATACGGCCCGATGACATAAAAACATGCTCATATCTTCATGTGAAAGCAGCCAGTGTTTTCTAGTGTCTTGATAAGAAAAGCTAAATAGGATTTCCATATCTGCCTGTTTGAATAAAAGGACTTTTAGAGGTACAGTTCCCTTGGGAACAAACAGCCTCTCGCACTTATCTGCTTTTTGAATTTTGTCCAGTATTTGCGTTTGCCTTGATTGTGGCAGCACTAACTTTTATGGTTGTAGGACAAAAGGCCCTGACGGTGCAGCGTTTTCCAAAACAGACTGGGGAAAGTCATGAAGTTGTTTTTTGTTGCTTCCCCCTGCCAGCCAAATGGAGACCGACTCAAAATATTGTATAAATGTTATGTTAAATACTACATACATTTATCTAGCTGAAAAAATAAAAGATTTTTGAAAGGAAATCACATCTTTTCATCTGGAAAGATTGCCTTTGAGGTTCAAAGTGCAGCCATATACACACAAAAAAAGTAACTGATGCAAGCGCCACTCAGAGAGATGGTTTCACAGCAGGGACAATATCCTCCCGTTTGTGCTTCAGGTCAGCGTGAGGGGGTTGTGAGGGATGGGGCAGAGAACAGGGCAATTCCAGGGTCTATTTATGTGATAATTCACAGCACATGTGTTCCTTGTATCTCAGGCTGTTGGAGAACTGATGACAGGCAAGGCAGCAGGTGCTACTACTTCATGATGAATTTGGAAAAATCGTAACAAGGAGACCGGCTCCTAATGTGTCAGCACTTCACTGTTATCATTGTAATATATGAAGACACAGGGGGAACAAGATCACGGTGCAGCATCGATGAAGGTGCTGGTGTCCGACCGCTGAAGCTAAATTTCACACATTTTATCAACAGTCAACAGTATAAATAAATTATGTTTGGGGCTGTCGACAGCGCTTATAAATGAATTGAGGTCAAACCTGCGGTTAGGCGGTAAGTAGGTGGATGCTGACATAGAGGTGAGGTTATATTACTCAGACACCATGAGAAATATCCATTTTAATTTATTCCGATACGGAATTTAACCTTTTATAAGTCACACCAGTGGCCTGGCTCTGGGGATGGCAATGTTGGTCACTTTGGTCCAGACTGAAATATCTCAACTATTGAGTGGATTGCGCTGAAATTTTGTATAGAAAAATGTACTGACTTTGGTGATCCTAGTGCTTGGTGCCCTAGTTTGGTACAGATACTCTGGGGTGCCCAGAAATTTTACCACCAGCAGGTTGGCATTTTTGTTTTATGGTGAAATGGGAGAAAAAATTGTTGGTTGAACTGCCCTGAAATTTAGTTCAGACAAATATAATACATTATGTTCCCCTCAGGATGAATCAATAGCCTTGTCCATCCCTTTACCTTTCATCTAGTGCCACCATCAGCATAAGTGAATATGGTAAACATTAGTTTAATTTAAATCAAGATTCAAAGGCCAGTATGACTCTGTCTCTGTGTACTTGACCCACCAGCAGGGGAGAATCTACCACGAGAAAAAGAGATGGTAGTTAACATCATCATAAACATGCTCATCTGTCATATCTGCTTTAAGGCCCCCCCTCATGTTGCCCCATTACCCAGTTCAAAACAAGGCATTTAAAAAAAATGCTGCATGATTATCAAACCAGTTTCAATCACGGTCACAGTGGGATTCAGGTGTACTGCAGAGAAATCATGGTGGGGATGTAAAGTTTCTTCAAAAGTTGGGAAGCAGTTGGCACTCCTACTTTGCCTTGCAAACAAACTGTGGGCTTGATTAAACACAGCCAATTTGTTTAAGAGTGACTGGGGGCGGGTTTTAACAAATCTCAAAACAGCAGGAGAACCTTCAGACCCACTACGTCCAACACTCTAAAATCTTTCTGTTGCTTTAATTATTTTATTTACTTCAGTGATAAATCAAAATGACAGAAACATTTTCACTGTAAAACAAAGAGAGTACACAGTCTGTGAAAAAACTTCATAAGTAAGATTCGTCTCTATTTAAAAAAGACTAATATGTTCTTATAATGATTATTTGCTCCTTGTGTCCGTGGGAAAATGCAGTTTAAAACGAGGACGGTAAAGTCTGTTGGAACGGTGACTTCATGTGCAGTCACGAGAGAGCTCATAAATTCAGCGTTGTTTTGCAGTCAACTCCTGCGGCTGCAGTTCCCTGCCCCCCCCTGTCCCCCCCACCCCCCCTTCCTCCTCCATGAGGTCCACCACCGCTAATTAAATCTCAACCTGTGGGAGACACTCAGTGGTTATGCATAAATAACCATTCATTCATATTTCAGTGCAGCAGCCATCTTGCCTGCCGGAGACCTCTGACATGCTGCGGGTGTATAATGTGTCTGCGATTGGAGACCTGAACCTTGAACTGGCCTTTGTGGTCACTGGCTGGTCACACACTCAGCCTCCCACTCACACACGTGATGCAGATTACGTTGTTTGCTGCTTGCTGCATGGGCTTATTTTGGATCTGAAGGAACTCTCACTTTTATTTGTATAAATTCAAATGTATTGCTGAAACTTGATGAGCAATGGACACACAGTTGCTGACTCTTTTTGCTCTAATCCTTCGGGAATTACAGGATCCAGGTAACTTTGGCCGTTATTCCCGCTTGTGTCTCGAAGGGTGTAATGTTATTATTTAACTTGTTTTGGGTGAGAAATAGCTGCTAAGAAGCTGAAAGTGAGAGAGGGTGGAAGATGGGGAAATTTCAGGGCAGCAGCAATTCTCAGAGGACATGGTGTGAGGGCAGGAGGGGAGGGGGCCACAGGCCATTTCACCGGGCTAATGGGATGGGAATCCCTGGCAGCGGGGCCGGTCGGAAAGGGATTTACTGTGGGATTCTGCAGGAGACACTGGAGCAGGGAGGACACTATCAATTTAAAACCAACTATCCTCCTCCACACGAGATAAAAATAAAGCTCTTCGTGGCTCAGGATTTATTCTTGCTCTGTTGTTGTTGTGTTATTTCATCAGCATACAAGAGTCCTCAGTGAGGTCCCAGACTGTTGTTCTAAATGCATGTGGCTTTGATTTGATAGGAACCAGCTGCAATGGGCCATGTTAAAACGCCACTCGGTGCTAATCAGATTTTAAGCAGGACACTTAAGCGAAATCTGCCTGCTCTTATCCGATAATCTGTTTTCATCTATAAGCACTATTGACAAAGCCCTGACAGACATGTTCATTTTTTTTTAACCCCTCACTTCCTGGTCCTCAGCTCTTCCAAACAAAATTGAACCCCATATATACCATCTGCAGCTCAGGGTTAGAGACTATTGTCTCATCACAGGAGGACGTCTCATCAAATCACTGCTAATCTGGTCATTGTTAAAGTTTTGTTCAGTGACATAATACAGTTTTTTTTTACTAGTAAGCTTTGGACAGTGAGAGGATCATTTGGGTTTGTTTATCACACTACACAGCTCTTGATGGTGCACAGTATGAGGACTGTGCTGTAATCCCTTGTTATCTTTTCATGTCTGACACATACAGTATACACACACACACACACACACACAGACAGACACACGCATTTACTTTACTCCTAAGGTGTTCTCTGAGAAGCTGTCAAAGGAAAGCAAAGATGAGGCGACGCCATCACTGCATTAGAGTATTATTTAGCAGGGATTTAACAGGAAAAGGCGCTACTAGTGACAGTAGTCACAGGTCTGCTGGGAGCTGTAGATGGTAGCTTAGTGGAACGCACATGTTCACTGGGGATTGAATGAGACTCATTACAGTAATTAAAAACCTTTCCACACATGCTTTCTCACCCTGCACAATGAGCACAATGAGCATTAATAAGGAGGTTGTGATGTCTGTTGATCTTTGGGAGTGTAATAACCTTGTTCAAGTCATATCATAATGAACATGAATGTGCATGTAAGTGGTTTTCTTTTGTTTGTTTGTTTTTTTTACATGTGTGGCTGATGTGGTTGCCACAACAACAGCCCTAGCTGGCTCGTGAGGCTGGATCGAAGGCAACCCCCGTTACCCTATTCATCCCCGCTTTCCCTTCTCTCTCTGAGCGGCAGACTTAAGTTGTCCCCTAAATAAAGGGTGGGGGAGGGTCTCCTGCTTTCACGGCGATAAGCATGGTGTGCTGGCGGTCGGTGTGTGGTTTAGAGTTCGGGGGTTCCGGACAAGTAGCCTACCGGATCATGTGTGTGTGAGGTTGAGAACAAGAGACATAGGGGATGCAGATGGAGGAAGTGACAATTAAAGAGCGCATATGTGAGAGAGAGAGAGTGAGTGGGAGGAGAGAGAGTGAGGGAGGAGAATCAGCGGCTGAGAGGATGCTCACTGAGAGTGTGCGACGGTCCGAAGAGCTGAGAGTGAAGCCAGCAGGTGAGCGACTGATGGGAAGCAGCAAGTGAGCTGACTGGACTTGCAGAGAGAGAGAGAGAGAGAGAAGAGTGGACGGAGAGAGAAAGAGGGAGCGAGAGAGGAGATAACCGTGAACGAGAGAGGGAGAAGGAGGGGGGGGGGGAGGAAGTGAGACGCTTAAGTAGAAGAGAAGCGTAGACTGTGAGTCATCTGCCTGATTGCTGGTCACTGTCCGGACTTCCCAGGGAGCACCCAGCGCACGGCTGCCTCAGTGTGAGTAAGTTTGCCGCTCCGCTCCACGCAGGACGTCAGGTCATCCACATGACACGCTGTGACTTCTTCACACGGCTGATTTCTGTGATGCGTCGCTAACCAGCTGGGGTGTGTTATGTAATTTGTTGTGGTGTTGGGATGAAGCCGTGGCTTAGTGCTGCAAACTGATCTGGAGGACGGCTTACATGGTAAAGCTACACAGAGGAGGCAGGTGTAAGTAGTGCACCACATGAGGAGTTTGTAATGGACAGGACAGGACATTTCCTCCTTTGATGTGTTTGACTGCTGCTTATTCTTTGCCAGAGAGGGATATAGGTTTGTGTCTTGTCACCAGTTTATGCAAATTATTATTTACTATGTTTAGTACTGTATCACTCTGGGCACAACACATTAAGAGTCTTTTGTAATATAATGCAACATCTATCTTTAAACCAACTGTTAGAAAAGAAAGCATTTCCCTTCTCATAAATAAGTCAGTGTGTGTGTCTTGTGTGTGCCCTGCATCCATCTATTGTGCATCAGCTCTAATTAAGAGTTCAGGGCAGCTGATGCCTTATGTGTCCTGCTCTCCCACGGGAGAGCTGCTGCTGAGGCTCCTCACTTTGCCTTGTTCATGTTTATTGAACCAACTGAGAGAAAGGCTCGTAGTCACTATTGTTCCCGGTTACATTTGGATAATGCAGGACTTTTCCTTGATTGAAGATCCATTTGATGTGTAATATCATTGGTTAATGATTCATGCTTCTCTTTTTATATTTGACTCACTGAGTAAGTCAGCGAACCTGAAAACAGATTTCCGTCTTATCCTCAGCACCAGACCAACAGACCTCCATACATTCACTCATATAAATAAATGCTGTGTCAGTGTAAGCAGACTCACTTCACTACTTACCTTAGAAAATGATTCGTTTTTGACTTCAAAGTCTCATTGAGTAATTAAATGCACTGAATAATATTTCTCTATACATGGAGTTTGATGCACCCCCCCCCCCCCCCCCCCCCCGAATACACAGCACTCTTTAGAGCACAGAGATACGAATCATATTTCACTGTGGCTTCTGTAGTCTTCTTCGACCAACACAAACAGCAATATACATATTTCACTGTGCATTGTCGTAAAGCTTCATGACCATCTCAGGTCCACTTTCATACTGATCGATCACTTTGTGTATTTGAAAGAGATTGAATTAATCAAACAAATTGAAAGCCTGCTGTGCAAACCAGCCAGTTGTCAGAGTCAATAGGGCAGCATATTCAGCTTCGATCAGGGATCCTGTGGGGATAAAGCCATCCTGCTAGAGATATTGAGTTTAGAGCAAAGGATGCATGACAGTAGTGTGGCGCAGTTTTTCATTTGCAGCGTGTTACTCTCTTGGGTTCGAGACAAGAGGTGCTCTGTTTGAATAATTGTGAAACTAAAATCGTGCCCCTAGATCCCCGAGGTGTTTGTGATTAGCAGTTGATGCTGTAAAAGAATTGAAGAACCTCCACAGTGGAATATGATTTGACATCTTCTGGGAATTATTTTTCCAGTCAGATATAACTTGCATGTGCCTACTCAGTTATGAGAGGGAAGATTTTGGACTTGACATGAATGAACTTTGAAGTGGGGAAAAGCATCTGGGCAGTAGGTTTAAGCCTCTATCAATACGGCAACTGCATATTAGACAAAACAGTCTAAAATAAAAAATATATTAATAGATATATAATATATAATAAACCATAACTACAGTTCCTGACTCAACAAATTGCATCTCTTGTCTGCGTTTCAAAGTGTTTTAAAGATTTCACTAAAACTAAAACATTCACTTTCTAGAGACATATAAAAAGAACAGATCAGTAGCACTGAAGATTATTTAGTTAATGAAAAAAAAAAAAAGAATAAAAAGAGACCCTCACTTTCTCGGCTTAAGGCCATTGCAGTGCCTCAGACCACCGGTCCATACAAATGAGACCAAGAATATTTCCTGAGGCATTAGCTTTTATTGTCCTCTTGCTCCGTCTCAGACTGAGTGACCTTTTCTGACTGAATCTTCTCTTGCATCTGTCTGATTGTAGGAAACATGATGGGAGTGACCCCCGGATTTCTACAACACTAGAGCCCCAGCTGTTCCAGCCTACACTCCCATACACCACCTCACCATTCCACAAGGTAGGAGGAGAACGAGGGGGTGGAGTTGAGTTTACACTTTAACCCCTGACCTTATCGTGTGGACCTCTGTGTGACCTTTGTTTCTGTGCTCTTTGTCAGGGGGTCTCTGCTCATCTTGTCTCTACACCTGCTTCTGTCCGAATGCACTCGCACGGTGCTCTGTCTGTATTTAATCTCTCATGACTGTATTAGATCCGAACTTTCTCCATACAGTGTTACTTTGATTCTTATTCTTGTCTTCTTTTGTTTGACTTGTGTAATTAGAGTGCACAGAGCTCCGTGTCTTGGATAATTATGTTTGCCTGATTCAATTAATAGAAATCTATTTTTAGCTTTTATCCTGACAATTTCTCAACCGCAGCCTAACAAGTCTGACTCCATCAAAGCAAACAAAACACAGCATGTCTGAGCAAGTGTCGTTCTTAAACCGAAAAGACAAACTTCTTCGCCCCTATGATCATCCGGGATGTGTCACCAAATTGGAGAATCGGTAATGTTGTATCAGTGCGGTTCGATTGTTATCCAGCTGTTTTTATGTCATCATCCTAAAGAAGGAGCCAGCTTTACTTCAGTGTCAGTAAAAAATAATCAACCTTAAATCTTTTTTCAGGTTTTTTATAAAGACAAGCTCAAATTTGCTGATTTCTGCTTCCAAAGTGTATTTTTTAGCTTGCAATACATTTTCTTCCTCAGACTTCACTGCAAGAGGGTCTCACTCAATTAGTCTCCACTTCACTAAAACAGTTTTAATGATTTTTCTGAGATTTTCAGTATTTATGAAGCAGCTCTGTTATTCTTCCTCTGCAGTGGAAAACATAAGAGGAAAGTGCAAGCTGTGATTTTAGACGCAAAATATAAAGGCTAGAAAATGAATTTGATTGAGGAGGAAATCATTTCAATCCATTTGGGCTGCCGCAGCCTCTATCAAGTCCATCTTGCTGTCAGAATCTTCATGCCTACCTTTGGCATGTCTTATCATTATAAATGAGCGAATGGCCTGAAAAACCTGCCAGGGATATTTTGAGAACTTAGAGACTGAACAAAGCTGCGCTCTGTGGTGATTAAAAAGTGGATACAATCTCACTCATGCCAGATTGGTTTCATAAGGTCTCTCACACTTTGGACGGGGGCTTAAACTTCCCCGCAATCTGACTTGATCTGAGTAGAGCAGAGGGAGTTGGAAGAGAAAGGGATTAAAGGAGAATTTGGAGAATGGGTTGTTTAACTGTCACTCCTGATCCCTGCAGCACAAACCATCTGTAGGTGCCTCAGACTTACTAATTGCAGCTAGTCAGACATGAGGAGAGGATTTGTGACACTTGTGTGCGCCTGCAGATTTCCATGACATGGAAGCCAAATATAGCCAGTAAAGGCACCGCTGAATTCATGGATCATAGCATTTTACCCTGTTTTTCTGCACATCCTAGAGGAGTAACAGCAGGAAAAATGTATTAAATGTGGATTTTATAGTCAGACAGATGAAAACACTTGACTTTCCTGCACTTTAAAGGGTGTCAGCAGCAGTTTAAATACAGTCATGTATAATATTAAACCTACCTCTTTCACCCCATTTTATTCAACCCCTTCAATTTGGAATCTAGAAAGGGGAAACATATCTGATGAGGATATTGAGGGACATCATGATAATGTGATGTACTGTAGTATAATAAGGGATTAGTGGGGCAAGACTCAGAGGAACGTATCACTTTAATCAGAGCTCTGTGAAAACCAGGTCAATCTGCAATTAACCCCACCAGGTCTTATGGTCACTGCCTAATTCAAACAACACTACAGTACTGTCGTATTAACAATGCTGCATATTTCTGAGAGAAGTAACACAAACACATCATTTTCAGAGGATCCTGCATAACACACCTAAATCAACAACTGCGGTATACACACACATTAACCTTTGATATAGTACGGTCCAGTGCTCATGGACAGTGTTTCCTCACTATAGTAGGGAGGGGTTCCTAATGCAGACATGCATGGTACTCATTCAAACCATAAACGCCAGCAGGTGAATTACAACCTGAGGGGAAAGTCATACAGACTCGGTATACAAGCGAAATCCTAAACAAACTAGCTGGAACCAAAATGCAGAACTAAGACCCACGGACCTACGGTGCATGAAAGAAAATGAACAAAGGAAAAACCCCTGGATCCATCTGAAACATCTCTTTATTCTGTTAGAGCTGGTCAAAGTTTTTAATGAGCTCTGTGAGGATGCACAGAGTTGCAGGTGACAAGTCTGGAGGAGAGAGGGGATCTTGCACATTTAATTTGCCTCTTGTGATAATGACGATCCTATTAACTCGCATAATGAAGGGTCTCAGCTTTAACATCTGCACATGTGTGCCAGCCGGACCCCCTGCGGATTCCCCAACCTCCTCCACTCTGGTCATTTCTGCAAAATGTTTTTTTCTGCTGAAATTAGACGACTTGTTTTTCCCCCATAGGTTGCTGCTTGTCTTTTTGTTTCCACTGCAGTTTGCATCTCCTTATTGTACACGTCATTTTTGTTCACAGTTGGTGATCCCCTAATTTTTGAACATCATTTGTAGTCACTCTATATTTAGGACTGCACATGCAGCTCGCCTGTGAGCAGGAAGTTGTTGAAGGACTTGACTATTAGAGTACAGGAGCTGGACTCCACCTCTGGCCATCAGCCTAAAGTCAAGATAGGATTTGTGATAAAGAGAGATGTGGACATATGTGGTTTGTAGTTCCTCCCACAATACTTCATTCAGAGGATTACGGCTCCAAACTTCAAGCAATAATAGCTGCCTTTACGTGCAACCTGAGACATACACTTGCTGATAATCTTGTATGGATCTTTTCTCCAACCGTGTCCGATCCAACACTGTGCCAGTCATGGTTGCAGTTAGCAGGGAGGCAGCTTTACCTCGGGTGTCACAGTGGGACACAGTCAACTGTCTACCATTGGACAAAGGCACAGCAGCCAGAGAGAGAGTTTGATCCGAGTCTGTTGAAGTCAAGTCAAGTGGACACATCGTGTGATGCTGCAGTGCAGGACTCCAGTTTATGGGCAGTTAAAAATGGCTAAAAATCATGACAACTTCTTCTATGCTCCAAGAGTGACAAAGACACACTGGAAAAAACCCAACCATGTAAGTAGCTTTACTTTAGCAATGCTGGATGGAAAGCATCGCTAGACGGCGAACTAAAAAGGGAATTTGGCAGCATTTTTAGCAGAGGCTTAGACAACTGTCTCTCCGAAGTGAGAGTCGAAAGTTGTTGCACAACCTGACGGGTCATATTGGTTGTTTATTTAGGAAATATGTCTGTATGTTTGTGGAGGGACATTTCTAGTTCTAATATCAGATGTTTCTGTTAGAGTAAAGAAACAGATAGGACCTGATCTTGTCATGTATATGTCCATACGCATGGACATACAGTTTTATGGCTAATGGTAGTTGTTGTTTAAGCCCAAAGATAACATGAGGCTCAACTCTAAAGCTCCTCTTATTCTAATCTCTGGTTAATGTTGTTGAAGCTGCGGTTATTTACTTTCAGGGTTTGTGGCAGACCTTTGTTTGCACATGGTGGAGGACTTTACTCATACTCACACTGAAAGCTAAGACACAATTGCTCTGTACACAAACTGTTTGACTATGTCAGGCTTTACTGGCTGAACCTTTCAGCCTTCACTTGATTACTCCAGACCGACGCACCCGTGGACTGTTGCAGTTGAGGATTTTCTCCGGTAGTTAGACTCGTCATGGTGAACGGATGCATGCAAGTTTTGCATGTGAACATTTAAAGGACAATACCCCAGCAGTTTTGGTGGGGCACTAAAGAATTGTAGGTAGGTGTTTATCGTGGAAAAGCAGGTCGGTCACACTTAACTCTGTAATAGTGTGAGAAACCAGAAGGGAGAGGCAAGAGATGGCATGCAGCAGTCAGGTAAATTGCTGATTCAGATAAATATGAATCTAAACTTTAGCAGTGTTTCAATTCATGGGAACAGCTGACAGAAAATACATGCTTTACCAACTTAACAAGCTTTACTGTACAGCTCTGAATAATGGGACAACACTTGTCCTGAATGAAAACATTTGACAGAATTGTCTCAAGCAGGTAACCATAACTTTCTGTTTGGGGTCCTGAAGAACAAGAGCCATGTTTAACAGTTTGATATTAATTTTTACTCATTTTCAAATCAGCAAATTGCCGATGGACCAAAATTTGAGTAGTTGATGTTTCAGAAGCCCACTACAGAAAATGTTCCATTAATTCTGTTTGGGATCTCAGAGATAACAGTAATTATCACACAATTTTAAATACAATAGATTTTCACATGCTGGCAGAACTTTCTACACAGCACTAACTCTTCAAAGTCTATTTGGGTTCCTGTTTTTGGAGTTTTATAATTTTGTTTATAAGGAGTCTTACAGAGAGTTTGTTACTATGTAGGAGAACATATTGTACATTTCTTTGCATGTGAATGAGTTTCTGGCAAACTAAACAAACTTATATATATATACTGTAAATATATATATATATATATAAATATGTGTGTGTGTTCATGCATAATCCATATAACATTTAAAAACAAATATGTCTTTATTTGGTGTAATAACAATGCTTTATGCTCATCAAAAGTCCAATTAATGGCAAAGTGAAGAGTTCCCATACAGTATATTGTATTTAATAAGGTCAGAAGAGAAAAGAAAACTAATATACTGTGATCTTGCAATTATTATCTTTTTTTAAATGCATACAGCTGTGTGGTCCCCGTGAGAATACAGAGCAGTGACAAGAAAACACATGGGTTAAATGTGTTCTCCTGTCAATGGATGGAGTGTGATGGGGCTTTGAACAATAATTGTTGTACTGTAGTTATCAGCCTCACTGCTGTAGAAATACATTAACCTCCACACCCAACAAGTGAACTCAAAACATTTTATCTCACTCTCCTCTCTCCAGACCACAGATTTTTTTGAAATGATTGAAAAGATGCAGGTAAGATGATGCATTGATCTTTGTATTTTGTCTCAGGTCTCTAAGCTATATACTCACCAAGCAACTAACCAGTCAGTGTGTCTCCTAACGCTGCAGCACTTTGGCCCTCTCCTTGGCTACAATACTTATCTTTCTGCACATGAGATGGATATTGAGTCGTCAGAGCGTTATATGTGTGTCTCCCCGTCTCTGTTAACACTCTGGTTGTAACACTGTCTGACAGCACTATAAGCTTATTATCTCACTTCAAAAAAAAAAAAACTGTGTCCTGGCTTCTGAAGGCTTTGGAAGGATGTTTGTTTAAACCATGTGATCCCACACATTAAGAGTTTGACGATAGAGCTTATCAAAACTTGTCATCATGATCTCAAAGCTTTCAGTATCTCCAGTGTCTTTCACGTCTAGCTGCTTATGTCGGCATAAGTGACTATTAAAAAAAAGAGGTATGGGATGTGATGCAGGACTGTGCTGCTTCCACAGTCAGACGCGTGGTGTGATGTATCGTGTTCTTTGACGCCAGGCGCCATCACCTATCCCTTATTTAGTGTCACTGCATCTCTTTGTCTGCATCTTTCCCGCTCACTCACTCTTTCATACATATACACACACACACACACACACACACATACACACACACACACCTCAGGTCCAATGGGTGTTTGATAGTAGGAGTGTTACTTAGCTCTGCATCTTTTTAATCCCCAGGGTCTTATTACCGCACGTCTTCTGTGTGCTAACAGACATTTCAGTCACTCCCAAACGCCTGCTCTTTAGCATCTTTTAATTGTCTTTTGGTATCTGTGCTCCCAGTGAATCTCTATGTCTCTATGTACCTTTCCATCTGTCTGTCTCTGACTATGCTTTGTTGCCTGCCACACATCTCCTGGGAAAACTGTGTCGTTATGTAATGAGGTTGATCATTTTCTCCTAGTCTATTTGTTTTAGTTGTTCATTTAGAACATGATCATCACACTGTTTATATAATTCTTTTTCCTATTCTTTTTCTTTTCTTTTTTTTTGTATTTCTAATCAATGACAAGTGCTTGAATTTAGGTATTTATGTTGATTGCAATACCAGCTCCTGTGTTGATGACTGAGCACGACCCTTCTGTCTCTCTCTCTTTCTGGTTTTCTTATCTCATCCTGTCCTCTCACAGGGCAACAGGATGGATGAGCAGAGATGCACCTTTCCTCCCCCACTCAAGGTGCGGTTCTCCATGTAGAGACAGAGCGTTATTCACATTATGCGGTCATTGTGTCACGACTGCTCCACCATATCTTGCTCAGCCAGACAGGCTGATTACTTCAGCACAGAGTAGCACAATATTATTCATAATGCAGTGAAATGCTCTCAAGAGTTATTCAGTATCATACGATGATACTGATGTTATGATCTGCAGCCTGAAATGCTGAAATCTTAGTACAAAGAATTTAACAGGATGACGATGATGTTAATGCATGATTTAAAATGATCAATGTGCCCAATAGTGATTAATATGGATATGTACATGAATAATAATGTTTTTTGATCAAACATGCATTGATAACTAATTCCTATAGTTTCTGAACTGAGTTTCATTGCATAACAGTTATGCAACTACTCTGAAACAGCGTCCTTTGGGATTATAGAGTTGGACTGTGTGGCTATTTTCTTCTTTGATGAGGAACAAACAGACAAAGCTTTTTTTTTTTTTTCTCTCTCTCTCTATATATTTTTTCAGACTGAGGAGGACTACATTCCATACCCAAGTGTCCATGAGGTAGTGTGATGATTTGCTGCAATAACATTTTTCATCTTTAGTGTTTGTGCGTTGCTCAGACACCAATTCAGTTTCATTCCTGTCCTGACGTGACTTTCCATCGTTCTGTGTATCAGCTACGTTGCTATTTTGCATTTTGGGACAGGTGCTGGGCAGAAAAAGCCCCTTTCCTCTCATCCTCCTGCCTCAGTTTGGGGGATACTGGATTGAGGGGACCAACCATGAGCTGAGTGACACCGTGGACGCAGAGCAGCTGCAGCCCCTGTCCCCAAACACCCGCACCAAGCTGGAATGTAACACAACAGCCACACTCTACCGGAAACACTTCCTGAGCAAGGTTAGTCACAGAAAGAGATCACTAGAATTTTTTTTTTTTTCATCTTGAAACAGCAATAAACTGAAAAAAACAATATTTGTGACAATGTATGCAAACTCAAAAACAACCTTTTATAAAAAAAAAACTAAAAACAAAAACAAGAGTGGATTATGGGGGTGCACCAAAAAATACAATACACATTAATTTCGTAACACATAATTCAGTTTCAATTTAACGCTTTAACTCTGGGCAAAATCTAAAAATACGACTAAATGAAGCACGGTGAAACATTTTGATGTCTCTTCTAAGTTACATTTGCATTGTTAGATTGCTATGATGAAATAGCAGAAAATTGGATGCAGTCGTTGTATGCGTTGTTCTCCATATCCATCTTAGCTCGGCTTGTACATTTTCATCTTGTACCTGCTTTTGAATTGTTTTTGTTTTTTAATTTTACCATCAGTTCATTCATAGTTTTTTCCATGTGTTTTTTTATGGTTACAATCATGCAATTAAGTATAGATAAGAAGATCAAATAACCATGTTTATTTGGTAGTAAAGCCGGATCTACTTAAAGAAAAGGTGTGTTCTGATACAGCTCATATTACAGAAGTCATAGTCATGAATATCCTCATTATAACAGCTTCCTTCCTCCTTAAATGAGCTTCATTACTCTCATAGAATATTCCACAATCAATTTCACTTCTTGCTCATTATAGTAATGAAATGAATCTGCAATAAGCAAATCCCAGTGGAGAAAACCACTAACAGTAACCAGCCTCACTGTTTGGCACCTCATACACTGTTGCTAATGAAGATGCATTAGGCTTTGCCACCTGTTCTTACACACGCATATAACACGAACAAATTTGATCTGCCTGTAGCAGAAGCGCAGCAACAGAAGAAAAGGCACTCAGATTGGAAAGATATGGGAAATGACCGCAGTGCATACACATGTGTCCTGCACGTGAGTGTGTGAGTGTGTGAGTGTGTGAGTGTGTGAGTGTGTGTGTGTGTATGTGTGTGTGTGTGTGTGTGTGTGTGTGTGTGTCTGTGTCTGTGTCTGTGTCTGTGTGTGTCTGTTAAGGGCAGATACTAATGGCCGTGTCCCTGCACTGTGCCCTCAGGAACACTTTAATTACTATTCAGTGGACAGTGCTCTTGGACATCTGGTGTTCTCCCTCAAGTACGACGTGATTGGTGACCAGGAACATCTCCGGCTAATGCTCAGGTAACGCTCATTATGCATACATAGTACAGCACAATGCTGCTTAATTTACAGAGAAAATCGAATCTTTAAGTCTGAATAGTGCACATCAGCAGCAGAAGTAATGAATGTGCAGGCTTAGACAAAATGTCACCTCTTTCATGATCAACAGGAAATGGATACAGAATATTCTTTTTTTGTTGTTGTTGTTGTTCCTGAAATCCCGGGTATTGACTGGATAAACACATCCTCCCAGCACGGGTGTTATCGCAAGAGTCGTAAAGCGAGAGAGAGAGTGTCAACAGCACTGTCATTTTCACAGCAGAGTAACAGATGGACTATTTAGGCCAGCGAGTGGGTGGAGAGGGTGGGGAAGTTTGATGATGGTCCACACCGGATCATCTCTTCCCCATCTGATGAGGTTCTGAGAAATGTTGCCGCACATTATATGGCTTTCAGACCACACTGATTGTTTTATGACTTCACCAGGACCAAACTGAAAACCTACCATGATGTGATCCCCATTTCCTGCCTGACAGAGTTCCCCAACGTGGTCCAAATGGCCAAGGTGAGACGAGTTGTTTTCATTTTGCAGAGATTTGTCCGGTTTGACAGTGTCTGAGCACATTCTGACATTTTTTCCCTCTTTTTTTTTTTTAATTTTTTTTATTCAAGCTTGTCTGTGAAGAGGTCAACGTGGACCGTTTTTTCCCTGTCCTTTATCCAAAAGTAAGATCTGGTTTGTTTTGTATTATTGTAGCTGCTTTACAAGTCCTTTCCAGTCTCACATGCCCATATGAAACACTGTTTGCGGAAAATTTTGGAAGATACCCCTTTTAATTTTATGTCTTAAAGTCAGACAGTTGAAGCCTCATATTAGCTTCAGATAAACCTTTGAATACATTTTTGCATAGAATGAGGATTGTGGATTTTGTCCCCCATCACTTTCGATGGAATCATGTCAGCAAGAGATCTCTTAACAGCTAGTTTGAACAGTAGGAGTTACTACAAGTCAAATCATTTTCAATGTTCATATGGGCACCGGACTAGAAAAACTGTGAACAGATCTTTTAAGATTTCTTGTTTTATCTATATTTATTTACAGGCTTCAAGACTTATTGTCACCTTTGATGAACATGTGATAAGCAACAATTTCAAGTTTGGGGTCATCTATCAAAAGTTTGGACAGGTGAGCTTTAAAGCCTGGGTTTAAGTTAACAGGAAAGTTTCTTGTGCATTCATCCTTTACATTCATTATATCCAGTCCAATAACAATTAGCATGTACTAGACATATACACTGTAATTTCTGATATTCTCAAGGAAACTGATTATGCACAGTCATCCTCAGTCTTAATTATGGCTTTCGGTCTGGCCCAGTCACTGTGGCTGCCTTCAACACTCCCTGTCATTTACTGAGGCAATCACAGCCCTCTTGTTTACTATGCGGCGGGCAGACGACCTATTGAATGCTTTGCTGAGGGCACTTGTACCTTTGAATGGAGACCTTTGTGTGTAGAGACCTGCACTGTCAATCCCTGAAAGCCCGCAGAAGTTTAAAAACACTGTTAAATACATTGTGAATGAGCCAAGGGGCCATCTCAGGAAGGCAGTGAGGACCCTCTGCTGCCCTTCAGGACATTTTCTATTCAGGAGGTGGTGCTAAGCAGAGAAAGACGTGATGGTTAAGTAGGCATAGCGCATACGGGAATAAAACTGAAACACTCAATAGGCAACAGACGCTTCTTCTCAGACATTGTTTCTATGTGTTCGTGCTGAGGCAGGCTTTTGTGTTCACATCACTACTCGACTGTCTGACAGTACACAATCAGATCTCCATCACAGATGATCATTATTGCACAAGCCTTTCTTTAGCCTGTCTCTACACCTCCTGTTATACCTACTGCTTTAATTGATTGAAGCCACCTTTTTCATCTCAAATGCGAATGCAGAGTGTTTGGACAAGACTGCCAAACACACATCAGATACACTTTACTTAATGGCTTCCAGTTATTGACCCCAATGATCTGTTGCTGTAAAAAACACCTTATGTAAAATACTCATTGCACCACTGGCAGTTTAGTATGTAGTTTTCATTCAGCTTCTCAGCCATTGTTCTTAATGCTTCTTTATTTGTAATGCAGGAATAAATGCAATTATTATTAGCATTATTATTGGCCTCTACTGTACAAACCATCTTGAGTATTTTTAGCTTGTAGCTGCTGACATCATGTGGTCCTCTAAGCCTTGATGTTCATGAGGGCTTTTTACTGGTTACAGACTTCAGAGGAAGAACTGTTTGGCAACAGCGAAGAGAGTCCTGCCTTTGTTGAATTCCTGGAGTTTTTAGGAGAGAAAATTGAGCTGCACAACTTTAAAGGGTAAGGACCTGACTGTGTTTGCAAGGCAGTGAATATACTCTACCACACACTTTATAACATGAAACCAATTGCAGGTTACATGATATCAGGCTAGCTATAGGAATCATGGTCATGCCACTGCAGTAATGGTGGAGAACATCCTATTAGACATGGGTCTGTGTGCTTGCAGTTTCCGTGGAGGGTTAGACGTGACTCATGGGCAGACTGGCACAGAATCTGTCTACTGCAACTACCGCAGCAAAGAGGTCATGTTCCATGTGTCCACAAAGCTGCCTTACACAGAGGGGGATACCCAGCAGGTACTGTAATACAATACCAGACTAACACACCTTTTATGATTCACAGCAAGCGGTCAGACAGGTTCCCTCCGGGTATTATAGTACCATATTTTGCATGTACCTCCCTGTTGTGCCACACAGTGAGGTCCAAAAGTCTGAGACCACTTTTCCGTTCAAGTGATGGGAAAGTGGTCTCAGACATTTGGACCACACTGTATTTGCAAAATAAAAAAACACTATAGTAAATATTAATCACATTAAATTTATGACTTACACCTGCATACTGTATGTGAACAGCAGTCCTCCCTCACAGTGATTTAAAGCGGAGATGCAGCACTGCATTGCTCAGGCAGCCAAGTACTCCTCCTCCTCCTCTGTCTCACATATACATGCAAGCACTGATTAATTAGCACACGCTTGCACACCATTTGCTACCCTGGTTTGCACAAACACAGATGAGGCAATGTCTATATGTTCAGTTTCCCGTGGTGGGTGTTAAACACTGGCTCCTTTGAGCCTATTAGTGCTTGTTCAAGCTGTCATCAGGGGAAACAGCACACCCTGGTGGTATTTCGTAAACTCGCATTGCTTTCAGCTGTGAGACAGAGAGAGGGATTAATGAAGAGTACGCACTTCCTTTTAATTATTTATAATTTTATCATTTCTGTACTCTGTACACAATATGAAAAGCAACGTGTATACTATATATATGCTATTTTTCCTATACTGCCCCTCAGTAATTTTATATCATTTATGAGCTGTTGGAAATATGTCTGTTTTGCAAGCACTGTGCCATCATTGGCATTAAAGAAGTGTGAAGTATTCTTTTAATTAGACGGGGCTTTGTAAAAAAATTAGTTGGAACTACAATAGAAGGAATTTTCATATTGTCTTTTAAATTCTGCTCCAGGCAGCATTAAATATGTTCTGAAAAAATCCTAAATATAGCTCTCTGAAACCTGCAGATGACCAAATAACATTCACACATGAACATTCTTTCATTGTGCCATTACTGTCTTGAAGGAAGCATACTCACATTCATTTGTCTGTAAATTAATTTTTTAAATTGCTATGTGGTTATTGTGTTGCAGTTACAGCGAAAGAGGCACATAGGGAATGATATTGTGGCCATTGTATTCCAAGAGGAAAACACTCCCTTTGTACCAGACATGATTGCCTCTAATTTTCTCCACGCCTACATTGTGGTCCAAGTGGTCAACCCGTGCTCTGACAAAGCTCTCTACAAGGTGACCTATTTTTCTTCTTCCTCTCCTTTACTCTGCTTCCAGTGATAAATGTTAATAATACTTAATCTCACTCTCTTATCATTAGGTATCAGTGACAGCACGGGATGATGTACCTTTCTTTGGCCCAGCCCTCCCAAACCCAGCTGTCTTTAAAAAAGTAAGAGAAAGACCTGAATTACAGCATTCTCTAGCCAATGCACTCCCCCCCTCTCTGTAGTCTTTTAGTTTCCAACCTGATGTCTTGTCTCTCCACTCCTTTCTTCCCAGGGCCCTGAATTCCACGACTTCCTTTTTACTAAGCTCATCAATGCAGAGTATGCATGCTACAAAGCTGAGAAATTTGCCAAACTAGAGGTAAGTTGTCCAAGAGCTTTTTTTTTTTTTTTAAATTCTGTCATTTTGTCATTGGCCAGAGCCATATAAAGTATAATTTGCTTCCATTTGTTTCATGTCCCTTTTTGTGTATGTATGTGTGTGTGTGTGTAAGGAGCGAACGCGGTTGGCTTTGTTAGAGACCCTGTATGAAGAGCTCCATATGAACAGCCAGGCCATGATGGGAGTTGGAGGAGAGGACGACAAACTGGAAAACGGGAGTGGAGGAGGAGGGGGCTTCTTTGAGTCCTTCAAGGTAACTGGAGAGGCAGCAACAGAGGATGGGGCTTCAATCTGACAGCTTTACTTCCTGCAAATTGCTGCTTCAATGGAAAAAAGTTTGAGAAGCTAAAATGAGTTTGCATAAACAAAGTCCTTTGTAAAGATTTAAATTCTATACTTAAATCAGCACTAAGACATGAACACTGTTTTCACATGGACTGAAACTTCAGTTCAAGCTCAGACTTATCACTATTAAAGGACTTTTGGGAACATTTGGGACATTTGGGAAATACGCTTATTTGCTTTCATGCCAAGAGTTACATGAGAAGATTGATATGATATCCAGAATGTGGGTCTGTTAAGCGATAGCAAGCATCCATTCATTCCCTGCCATTTATCTGGTGCCGCATCTCGGTGGCAGCATGTTAAACAAGGAAGTCCAGACATCCCTCTCCATGACAACATTTTCCCGCTCTTCCTGGGCATCCCATGGTGTTCACTAGCCAGATGAGATATTTAATCACTCAAACATGGTCAGGGTCTACCCCAGGGTCTCCTACCAGTTGGACATGCCCGGAAAACCTCCAATGGAAGGCACCAAGAGGCATCTTAATCAGATGCCCGAACCACCTCAACTGACTCCTTTCTACCTATCTGTAAGGGTGAGCCCAGCCACCCTGTGAACTAATCTCATTTCACCAACTTCACGATCTCATTCTTTTGGTCGATTAGGGTTGGAATGTAGATTGACCTGTAAATCAAAAGCTTTTTCTTCTGGCTCAGCGCCCTCTTCACCACAACGGTCCGGTGCAATGCATTACTGCTGATGCTGCATCAATCTGCCTGTCAATCTCAAACTCCATTTTACCGTCACTCATGAACAAGACCCCAAGATAGAAACTCCTTCACTTGAGACAGAAAACTCAGCAGAGAACCACGGCCTCAGACTTGGAGGTGCTGACTCTCATCCCATATGCTTTATGCAGCAAACCATCCCAGTGTATGCTGCTCATCTGCAAAGATCAGTGACAAGGGACAACCCCGGTGGAGGCGAGCACCAACTGGAAATACAGTTGACTTCCTGCCAAGAACATAAACACAACTCTGACTCGGGTCATATAGGGACAGGATGGCTCATAGTAACGGCTCAGTATCAAATACTCCCACAGTATCCCATGCTAGACCCCCTGAGGGACATGGTCTTAAGCCTTCTCCAGGTACACAAAACACATGTAGACTAGATGAGCAAACTCCCATGACCCCCTAAAGAGTTGGTCCACTGTTCCAGGCCCAGGTCAGAATCTGCATTGTACCTCCTGGATCTGAAGTTTGACAATTGGTTGGAGCGTCCTTTTGAGCACCTAGCAAAAGCTTTCCCAGGGAAGCTGAGCAGTGAGATACCCTGATTACCCTAATTGGCTTCAGGAGACCCGCAGGTCAATCGTGCCCTCAACTTCAAACAGCCCTCTCTACAATGGAAGCACTTAACATTGCCTACTCAGATTCAATGTCCCCAAACTACTCTGAGATGCATAAGAAGTGAGAGGTGGTGGAGGTGAGAATTTAAGGCCTCACTGACATGGGTCCCAGACAGGACACCATCATTACACGTTTGGGTTTACCAGGTCTACCAGGCCGGGCAGCCTCCTCTGCCATTTGATCCAACTCAGCAACAGGTGGTGATCAGTTGACAGGTCTGCTCCTCCCTTCACATGAGTGTCCAAGACATACAGGCATAGATCTGATGATACAACCACAAAGTTGATCATCGATCTTAAGTCTACGGTGTTCTGGTTCTAGGTCATTGCCCAGTCCGTCTCCTGGAGTTTGATCTAGAGCCAATGCTGTGTGTGGAGGTGAGTGCAACTATATCTACAGCAGTTGGGACCAATTCACCACCTCCTGCACCAATTCAGTCTCCTTCCCCGCCAGAGAGGTGACACTCCACATCCCTAGGACCAGTCTATGATGCCATGCACGGCACGCCTAGGTCCCTTCCCTTGCCTGCCACTTGTATTGCATCGCACCCAACCCCAATTCCTATCTAGAATGGTGGGCCCACAGGGTGGTGGCTTAATGTTCGTTTATTCGAGTTCCTGAGGGAGCTAGGAGTTGGGCTGCTGCTCCTTTGCTTCGAAAAGAGCCAGTTGAGATGGTTCGGGCATATGATCAGGATGCTTCCTGGATAAAATCTATTGGAGGTTTTCTGGGCACGTCCAACTGGTAGGAGACCCCGGGGTAGACGCAGAACACACTGGAGAGACTTTATATCTCATCTGATCCTGGAATGCCTCAGGATCCCCGGGGAGGAACTGGAAAATGTTGCTGGGGAAGTCTTGAATATCTTGCTTAACCTGTTACCACTGCAACCGACACTGGATACGTGGCAGGAATGGATGAATGGGTGGATCTTCTCATCTAACTCTTGCAAGAAAGCAAGTAAGTGTTTCTCTCAAAAATGTCAAACTATTCCTTTAAGTGTCATTATAAGACTAAAGTATTATAAGTATTATAAATGAGCCTGTAAAAGATTGGCATCTACAGTAGTCGTAGTAGCCACGTTTTGTTCCAGCTGTCAGATGTTTCCTATGTGGAATTTTCTTCTCTCTAGTAGTCTTTCAGGTTTGTTCTTGTCTATATGCAAGCTGTGGGCTGAAAGGGCTTCATCAATCTCTATTAATCTGAATGAGGAGAAGCTCTGCTGCTCTTTCCTGCTGGAACACACCACTCTTGGCTTCCCAGCTTTTCTTCCAAATGCTTTCTAGCTGTTTTTGCTGCTGTGTTCTCTGCATGCTCCAATGTTCAGTCATTAGTAACTTATTTATATAAATCGGTCATCCTTGACTGTCACGATATCAAGGAGAATGGATAGTTTTCTTTCAACATCAGATGCCTCTGCGTCTCCACTCTGTTCCATGCCTGCAAAGAGGTGCACTGGGCTTTAAACGTCTCCTGGCTGTGTTTAAACTCAGTGTGGTGAGACATCTGCAAGCCACTTGGCCCCTCTACTTCCCCTCTCTTCTCTTACCACCTATCTAAACATAATGACTCATCTGAACCCCCCTCCGGGCGCTAAAGCTTAGCAGTGTTCTCTGTCGCTTCCTTGTCTGTCAGGATTAGCATCAGGCCAGTGCTCTCTGCCTGTAGTGGTCAGTGTTCAGGGACAGCCCCGAGGCTCCTCTCAGCCTATGAAGCCAAACAGCAATGCTGAGGGGTCACAGAGGTCAGCGCCATCTGAATGTATCTCCTCCTCCTCGTCTCTCTCTGTAGCGGGTGATCCGCAGCAGGAGCCAGTCTATGGATGCCATGGGTCTTACTTTCAAGAAGCCGCACACAGTCTCCACTAGCCTGAGCGGCAGCTTTAACCACAACCCCGCAGAGAGCCCCAAATTCCCAGGGATAGTAAGTACAGTCCCACTCCTCCTGGTCTTGAGTGAAGCGAGTCTCGCTTCTTCTACCTCTCCCCGACAATTCGATTGCGTTCATGCCCCCTGTTCCCTCAATTGCCTGCTGCACTAACTTCTCACGGAGAAGGTTGCACACTTGGTCCAGTGGAGCATTAATGCCTGGGTCTTAAACTTGGCTCTCACATTGCAACGGTTGCACATTGTCTGCCACCACAAGATGGAGCGACACATAGAAGTGAATAATTATAGAACATGAGGTGAATTTCTTCCCTGGGTTAAAGCTGCTTCTAATATTTATTTTTTTTCTTGAGTTCTCATTATTTAAATCCCCTGTGCATCTGCACTGTTTATAAGTGCTCTATAGAATCCTAATGAATGTGGGTCGAGTCCTGTGTGTGTGTGAGTGTGTGTGTGTGTGTGTGTGTGTGTGTGTGTGTGTGTGTGTGTGTGTGTGTGTGTGTGTGTGTGTGTGTGTGTGTGTGTGTGTGCGCGCGCGCGCGCGCGCGCACACACCTGTGTGGCATGCATGCCATCAAAGCTTGTGGGCAGTTTTGGTGATCACACAATTGTAATTATGAACAAATGAATATTTCTGTCATCAGGTGAAAACCTTGTATCATCAAATTAAATTTTTTTGCATTCTCAGATTTATATAATTTGTTTTGAAAACACAAAAGCACCAAATTTTTCCAACTCATCGAAGAGATAATCATCGTTCAGCTGAAAGTGAAACAAGAAACTTACCTAAATTTGTAGTTACAAGGTCTTCACTTAACAGTGACTGTGCACATGGTTGCTTGTCTGACATGTACTGTATATTTGGGGGCTGTGGGTGTGGTATTTTTTATGGACAGTCTCTGATTTGTATGGAAATCATTATGAATTTTCATTTTCCTCTGTGTTGGGCACTGAACAGGATCTTTAGTCTTGTATGTGCAAACAAACAGATATCTCAATACATTAATATTGTATTTCTAGATCACATTCAAGATTACCTGCAAAACTAACTAACCATTATTATTAACCAAAATGCTTTGTTAATGAATGTGACTGAAGTTTGCTTTTTGCCCATGACCCTGTCTTGATGTGAAACCTAATGTATAACATGCTGTGTGTCCTCCTCTGTTGTTTTTATCTCTTCTTCATCCTCTCTCTCACAGGCATATGGCCCCCATAGTGTAACTGGCTCATCATTTCTCTCTCCCATTCAGCTGCCTGTGTTGCACCCATGGAGCCAAAAAATGTCCCTCCTTGTATTCTCCAGTTAACATGTGTTTTGTATTTTGTTTGAACATGACTTACTGCATGGAATCTCATATATATTTGTATATATCTCATGTTTTCTCTTCCCCTCCCTTTACCCTCTTCCTTTTGTTGTCTGTCATCATCACTCTCTGTGTTTCTTTCTTTCTTTCTTTCTTACTCTCTCTCTCTCTCTCTCTCTCTCTCTCTCTCTCTCTCTCTCCCTCACTCTCTCTCCTCTTCCTGTGTGGTTCAGTCATTGCTTGTCCCAGGCAAAAGTCCCAGTAAATATGGACGTCGAGGCAGTGCCATAGGGATAGGAACAGTAGAAGAGGTTCATGTCTAATTATAACTTCTCTCTAACGACTCACTTCTCTTTTTTGCTCCTTTTGTTTTGTCTGCATGGGCCCACTGCATCATGGCCAAACACTTTTCTTGATACATTTCAGCACCCTAGTGTGTATTCAACATAGTATGGATTGTGTGTTACAGTTAGGATGTATTGTGATAAAAACAAAAGCAGATATACATATTCTTCTACACATTTTCTCATTAACTGATTTGACAATTCCAGTCTTTTGGATTGTACATACACTACCATAAAGAAAAAATTCAAATTCACAAGCGCTCAGCAGCTCTGTGATATGAATGGAGCACATAGTCCTATCTGAAGGTGCCTCCCTTGGCTCCCTTCTGTATAATATATTAGATTTTCCTGTACTTTTGTTTTCCTATCTTGTTATTGCAGTATGTGTTCACCTTCTATAGTCTTTGCTGCTTATTTTGTAATTGTATTTGTGTTTGTAAGTATAGTTAATTCTCTATTTGTTTAAAAATTATGATTAATAATTTAATGAACCCCTTACAGAGATATTATGAAAAAAAAGAATCCTCCTCTTGCTCTTTGAAGCCACATCGAATAAAAGGCTTTTTCAAGTTCTTATTTTGAGAGCTTTAAAAGGGAGATTGAATGAACAAAGCAGTTGCTGAGAAAGCATATTTAGTGGTGGGCCCTGGAGCCTTTAAATCCATCTTTCATCTCCCGCCTTAGTGTGCTCTACTCTGGCTGGAAGACTGGCACCAGGGCTTGACATTAAGCTGCTAAGTGCATATTTTAACTTTTTTTTTTTTCATTATAGTAACAACTCGAAGGGAGCAGTGTTACTTCTCAGACTGATAATTCAGTGCAACATGTTTTTGAAAATCATGTTTCCAAATGAATAGGCCCCACAATAAAGATGAATGGTTAAGTCTAAATAAATAAATAGATTGATATGCTTATGAGATTAATTTAATATTACTCAAAGACATTTAAGGTATTAGAAGTATTTTTAACTCTGACGCTGACTGTCTTCTCTCCCTGGCAGTCGTTGATAATCCCGGGGAAAAGCCCAACCAGGAAAAAATCTGGTCCGTTCAGCTCCAGGCGAAGCAGTGCCATCGGTATTGAAAACATTCAAGAAGTCCAGGAGAAGAGGTGAGAGAGGACTCGTGCACATTCCTGCTGTATTTATTTTGTGTGTATCTGTACACCATGTGTATTTTCTGTATCTTAAAGCCTTGGAGCTAATGTTCATAATTGACTTGTTAGAAATATCAACGCATGCACATTTACTGCTTTTCTCCATGTTATAGTCTATTTGCTTTCTCGTGTCTTTTGTTGCAGTAGAGAGAACTCCCCAAATACCCAGAAGACCCCTGACAGTGGTCACGTCTCTCAAGACCCCAAATCTGACAACTCTTCCAATCAGAGCTCCCCTGAAGTGCTCACAACCACCAAGAACAGGTGTGTATGATAGACGGGTTACAACCATATCTGTATATCAATACATCAGTGGATATATTGATCACGTTTGTGTCGCCTTACCTGTGTTTATGTAAACGCTGAGTTATCCTCGGCTGCAGCAGCATGTTGAATGACTGTGTTTTATGCATAAGATAAAATCAAGTTTGGCTGTGCTGGAGAGTGGTTAACCCAGGGTTTAGTTCTTATCTCGGTGGCAGGGCCCCATCCATCCCTGAGGGTCACGACCTCTCCCGCTCCTCCTCCAACGCTAGCAGCTTCGCCAGTGTGGTGGAGGAGAACGAGACAGAGGCCACAGAGGACTATGACACAGGCATGGTGAGTTGGATATTCAGTGTGTGTATATGTATTTAAGTCATCTGTTTGTCTTCCAGTCTAATAGACATGTGTGTTTCGCTGTGTCTGTCTTCTGTGCGCTCCCTAGGAGAGTCTGTCATCAGCCGGGACGCCACACAAGCGAGACTCCTTCACCTACAGCACCTGGCTGGAGGACAGCATCAGCAGCACCAGTACCGCCAGTCGTGGGAGCTCCCCAGGTGAGAGAGGTGGAGACCTTTTAGCAGTACTGTTGTTCTACCAACATTATTCAACGATTCATATCGTAGCTGATTCCAGGTTTATGATTGAAATGAGAAAATGTACTGGCAACATACTGTATGACTGGCTTCAATTTCTTTCTTTGAGAATACACACACACACAGCGAGGTGCAGACTAGTCTGAGCTTCAGTCCAAGTCCATCAGACTGAAACAGTGTCACACAACTCCTCTCCAATACACCATGCTCACCAGATGTTTTAGGTTATCTCAGCTTTGCCAGGGTGATGCGTGAGGCTATTTCAGGCGTCCTTACATGCAAGTGGTTTCCTATGTATGACTTACATATTACATTGGATACCAAATATACAAAACTTCACCTTTTTAAAAATTTTTTTACAAAATACTATATTTACTCATAATGGATACAAAAAAATTCAGAACATTGCTGAAGATGTTTGGTGAGCTGAACAAAGCGTGATGTAAGTTACTGGAGAAGAGTTGTGCAGCATGTTTCTTATTTTGATGGATGTATACAGAATCACACAGTTGTGACCTATCCTTCAGGGCCTGGTAAACCCGAACGAGGAAAGGGGACAGACATCCGTATCAAACTGGAACGACCTCACGATCATCAGTCCTCATCGGTGAGTCGAACCCAAAGTAACACAGAAATCCGGACTTCTTAATTATCAGATGCCTCCAAATCTCCTTGGTTGCCGTACATGTTTTTTTTTTTTTACCCTTAATACTCAATTAACCCTGGCATTGAAAAAACTGACCAAGTACACACTCTAATGATGTGCTGCACTGACGCTGCGTAACAGTACTATCTCTGCTTTACTGCACTGTGCTGTTGTAATGCTTTTTGTGTGCTGTTGCTGATGTTTGGTTCTGCTCTGTCTGTTTTTTATTGCTCTTTGTGCGTTTCTGTGTGCAGAACTGTTAGCTCCTCACACCTGGTTGTATCCTGGATCTCCATCTTCAGGTTAGACTTCCCTCAATACCTTGTCATGGTCTCTAATGCCATGGATTTAAACAATGGACAAATGGACCAGAGACAGTTAACTGACACCAAACCAAATGCTGCTTGTGCACATACACTGTATATTTAGGTGTTTTCTGTGTAATTTGTTTGAATCAAAAGATTTGTCGTGATTGCTGAGGAATATGTATGATGTTTTGGCAACATGAATATATGAATAGACTGCATTCTGATACCAGATGTCTCTCTTATTCCCAAAGCATTCCCATAAGTCACAATCCTTCTGGGAAGTGAGACAAGTGCAGGCGTTCGCCATGACCAGTGATGCGAGGGAGAAAGCTGAGGAAGATGAGAAAGAAGAGAAGATGCAGGTGGAGCCTGGCCAGCCTGCTGCTCAGTGAGGGGCAGAATGCAGAAGTCCAGAAACCTGGAGGACACTGGAGAGGATGACGCACAAGGAGGGGCCAGCTTTTGCACAGTGTTGTTTCCTTCCACTCTTTTCTTTGCCTGTTCACACATCTGTTGCCTGGTTGTATGTTGTTTTTTGTTTGTTTGGTTGTTTTTTTTTTACCTATCTTTGTGTCAAAAGCACACATTTTTATCTACAAATGTAATCATTTTATTTGTAAGACTTGGGTTTAGTTTGTATTGTTAAAGCCTAAGTGTGCTGGCTATACAGGGTAAATATAGTGCCACTGATCTCTGTGTTGAGACTGTGAGAAGGACATTTGCTGCAACACAGAAGAAGATCATTGTCTGGATGGATTTACCAAATCAACAAAGGTTTTGGCTCAATAAAGATCTCTAATGTATACGTAATACCAAATATTCAGCATCAGAGATGAGTATTTTCTAACAAAATATCCAATGTGATATAGATTTATTCTGTTGGATGCTCTTAAATGTGATTATTTCCTGGGTAAAATCCAAACACAAGGACTGTATAGCTGCAGCAAAACAGTTGTACCTTTTCCTCTACCACTCTAATCTCCGTAAGATTAGATTTCAAACTGAACACCACAAGTCACAGGAAAGATAGCAATGTTTCATAAATGAAATGAAATGGCCTTAAAACGTAAACATGCAATGTCTTTGTCCCTCCAAATTATTTTACCTCACTTCTTTAACTCACATGTTCTGCAGCCAATAATGGGACGGCAGTATTAGATAGAGATTAAAACTAATATATTCAGAATTCCTTTTAAGAACACTAGTTTCTTTCGAAAAAAATGGTGGTGCAATGCACCAACACTATCTGTACAGTCTGCTAATATATGGATATATCCATCCAATGACTGATTTAACTGCTTTGTCTGTCGTGTTTGCTGCTGTGGAGACCAGTCTCTACATTATGTTCGGAGTTGCTTTTTTTCCCTCTGATATATGTTTTTATTTATTGGTTTGGTTCCTATTGAAGTGGCATTTATGGCATATGTTATACCGTACCTCTATAGTGACTCCATCCAGTAACCTGTCATATACTTACTCTGTATGTGTTGCTTTGGAGTAAATTATAATGTTGTCATCTGTAAAGCTCTGTGTTTTTCAGGGGTCAGATCTCTTTCAGTGCAGTACATTTGCAATGCAACTATAATAAAACAGTGAATATTTATTTGCTAGTGAGGAAATAACTGCAAAATACAACTACTGATTTTGTAAATAGATATTAAGTTGGAGTACATAGTGTATAATGTATAGGCCATTTGTTTAAGATGGGATTGACCAACACCTCAAAATAACTGCCAAGATAAAAATTTATTGTTGTTGTTTTTTTCTCATACACTTAAATTTAAATATTATTTTGAGAGAGTTTTGTAGAATAAAAATTATTTTAAAAGCTATTCAGACTGTTCTGTAAAAGGGAAGATCTCACAGTACATCCTGCTGATCATTTCAGTTGCCTTATCATCACAAACTGATGATGTAAGTATAGATTATGAAGCAAATGTTTAACTGCCAGCAGGATTTACAATGGAATGAATGTTTTGTTGTTGTTGTTTTTATTGTAAATAAATGCTCTGACAACTTTAAATTCTTTTGGTCTCATCATCTCTTGCCGAACATCACCCTTTAATCTATTTTTGTCAGTATTTCCTGTTTTTTGTGCACTAACACAATATGCTGAATCCCACATAGTGAAAATCCCTGCTGTGACATGCTTACATACTGTAGATGTTCCATTTCCCACCGTCTTAATGAAAGCTAAGAGAGAAAGCCCCATGAATAAATGATTTGATGTGGCTGCCCACAAGTATGTAAAACTAGAGCAATCTAAAAGTGGAGGCTTCCCTGGTTATAGAACTGTGCCACATGGAAGAAAAACATATTCAGAGTAAAAACCAAGGCATGAGGTGGAAGGAACTGTCTAAAGAGCTAAAGGACTGGATTGTGTAGAGGCATTGATCTTGGGAATACTACAAAAAGTTTCTGCCGCATTAAATGTTCCCAAGAGCACATTGGCCTCCATAATTCTTAAATGGGAGAAGCTTGGAACACCTGGGGAGGGCAAAGAGGGGTAACAGAGGTGACCAAGAACCCCCTGGTCACTCTGGCTGAGCGCCTGAGATCCTGTGTGTGGATCATTGGGAAACTCCAAGATATGTTCTGAAATCCATTGTCAGCTTTGAGATATAGACAGGTGTGTGCCTTTCCAAATTGTGTCCAATCAGTTTACCACAGGTGCAGACCATTCAAGGTGTAAAAACATCTCAAAGATGATTAAGAAAAATGGGAGGAACTTGACCTAAATTTCAACTGTCATATAAAAGGTCTGAATCTATGGTCTGAATGCTTATATCATTGTGACATTTCAGTTTTTCCTTTTTAGTGAATATGCAAAAATTTCTAAAAATCTGTCTTCACTTTGTCATTAGGGGTATTGAGTGTACATTGATGAGGGGAAAATATTTTTAAATATATATTTCTTTTAATTTTAGCATAAGGCTGCAACATAAAAAAAGTCTTGTTTGTGTATTCATGTATTTGTGTTATGTTCTATACAGTTGATCCTACATTTATATTTCACTGCTGAGCAGTATTCAGGCAAACAGAAGGTGTATTTCATGGATTTCATGGTTCATTTCACACCTACCATTGCCACTTAACTCTTACCTTAGATTGTTAGTGCCCTCCAGTGGAGTCATTTAAGCTTTCAATTTATGAACTATATGTTGCTGAGCACAGAACCTCAGTAATTGCCATCATTATTATTGTTGTTATTTAAAAGCCTTATTGGTTTATAAAATCTTTTCCGAGTTTTATGTATCTGCTCCTGCGGAACCTTTCTTCTCTCTGAGAAACAGGAAGCGTACTGAATTTCCGGTTGCACCTGCCGGAGTTGGGCTTCTGAAGTCACATTGAAGACGAAAACCCCGGTCACAGTAATAACAGGTAATATAATATTGTTCTTAAAATGAGTATATTTATTGTGTTCGTGTTGTCAGAGAGTAGGTAGCAGAAACATTCTTATTTTTGATTTTTTAGTGATAATCTCTTGACTTTCACGTTCAAAGCGAAGCTAAATTACTAGCTAACATTAGCAACAACCGAAGCACTACAATGCTGTATGACATCTAATTATTACTTGATTGTTCATGTTAATATTGATCCATTTACATTCTCTCGGTAACGTCTGTGCATTTCATGGCTTCACTGTTGCTAAGGACGTCAGTTGCCATAGATATCAGCTAACTTAATCCCGAAGATGGACATGTTGACTGCAATTGACAGTCAAGATCATTAACGTATTTTTACAATGAAAAAAGTCCTTTGGCAGTTTCTCAGAGCTCGAGGCGACGCTTCAGCTTTCTTCTTTTGTTCGACCAACAGTCTAAACCCCGAAGATATTACATTTTTCAAAATGGTAAAATCGAGAAATCGATATCCTCAGAATTTAGAAGTTAGAATCCAGCCGATTTAGAGGGTTAACCATTTACATTTTCTGTTAATTTACTAATCTATTAATCTACTAATTTAGAGCAGCAACGAGTAGTCAATTAAGTCAGTCCTAAAAACAAATTTGATAATTGATTAATCGTTTAAGTAATGTATCAGTTTAAAATTCCAACCATAGTGTAGTTTCATCTTCTCTAATGAAGGGATTACCTGTTTTTCTCTGTCGCGGTTTTGAATAATGAATTAAACAGCTTTGGGTTTTGGATTGCTTGGTCACTCAAAACACAAACTGTAAAGTTTCTACACTTTGGAAACAGTAGTTGGACAAAAGAATCTTGACTTATTGTCTAACTAACTTTCTACCTAGCTTTCAATCACATCTCACAGTCTTCCTCAGCAAATGACGGTTTGCTAGACTGAGGAAGCTGCAACGATTAGTCATATAGTCAATTGTCTGTTTGAAATAATGTAAATTGCCAACTATGTTGATAATCATTGAATCATTTAACAGTTTTGTCGAGCAAAAACATTTTTGTAGAGGTTTAAACACTTGTAGTATAAAGACCAACTTTATTAACCAACAGGTTTCAACTTTCCAGGTTCCTCAAATGTGAGATTTTGTTGTCTTGTTTGTTCATGGTCTAACATAATAGTAAACTGAAAACTTTGGGGTTTTGATTGCACAAAAAAAGCACATTTAATGTTGTCAACTTGTGCTTGAGGAAATTGTGATGGGCAGTTGATAATGAAAATGGTCTGTTGTTGCAGCCCTTAATGCCTGTTAATGCATTTTGTATCATTTTCTGACATTATATAGACTAAAACCATTAATCGAGTAATTGAGAGAATAATTGTCAGATTAATTGATAATGAAAATAATTCAAGAGACTCATAAGACTAACACACAGTACTTTGCTCATACCCACAGAACAAGTGACCACTCAGCCCAATCCTGATGATTTTATTTGGATGATCATTGACGATGTTTACCTCAAAGGTTGTACCTCGTCTCAGTCTATTACGTAGAGCAACTTGTAAGTATGAACAAATAACCGTCTGGCTGTCTGTCTGTCTTTCTTTCTGAACTTGAACTACCTAAGTAAGTAATATAACTCAAAATTACGTGATTTGTTTTTTTCTTAATACCCAGCTGCACTTCAACCCCATGGGGACATTCTGAATGGATGTGTGCAGCCGATTGTTCCTGCTTACTGCTTTTCACTGAGACAGAAACAGAGAAACTACTCAACAGCAGCAGACAACAGATCTCCTCCTCGATGGATGCAGCTCGAGCCCGAACTGGACGAGGCTCTTGTGCCACGTAAACTGTCAGTAAGTCCTCTGGAGAGCTGGCTCTCCCTGCGCTACTCCCTTCCTGCGCTGCTGGAGTCCGCTCAGCCGCAGGAGGACGTAGAACTTCTGGAAGAGAAGGTGCTGCCACCCATTTCTGACCCTGTTTTGGAGGATGAGAAGGGCTCAGCAACGCCCCTTAGATGTAAGAATGTTCTGAAGATCAGACGGCGGAAGATGAACCGGCATAAATATAAGAAGCTGCAAAAACGGATAAAATTTTTGAGAAAGAGAGTGCTGGAGGGCAGGGGGAAGAAGAAGCAGGTGAGAGCTTTCTCTAAAAGGATTCTTTTGTCAAATAAGGATCTGGTCATACTTAATATCATTACAATTTACACTAATGGTGCTAGTATTTAACTTGAATTGTTTTGCTCAGTGTAGTTGATATATATATATATATATATATATATATATATATGTATATATTACCAGAAATAAAGTCGAGACTAAACTACAAAAGATGGTCATTTTGTCTAGAATTTGATCTAATTACATCTTTATCCTGTACAGAGAAAATTTGAAGATGATCTGAAGAGGATTTGGACAAAAGCTGGACTGAAGAAGGCTCCAGAGGGATGGAGTACACCTAAGATCTTCATTAAACAACATGGAAACAGAAGGCAGTGAGAAACACTGACAGTGGTTCGAGATTGTGTCGCATCCCACCCACTGGATGGCTCTGCACAACACACTTCACACACTGCAGTTAAAACAGTCAGCCTACTCTCTGTGTAACTGAAGCATGTGTCACTGATGAGGACATATTCTGTAAGAGGATGGTAATGGCTATTATTTTTAACAACGTGTACATAATCTAATAAAGATTTTTCTCTGTCAAACCCAAAGCATGGTGTGCTGTAGTTTTCTGTTGGTATTCTTTTAGCCTGATAGTAGTACAATAGAACACCTGGCCTTTATCCTGTTCTCACTGTGGATGGCAGTATTGTGCAAAGTCTGAAAAAAGGTGAGTTCACCCTGAAATTATCACTGTCAGGGGTCATTTTTATAGCACAACTAGAACAATAAGAGCATTGAAATGTAAGTCAGCATTTTAAATAAATTAAGCTGGCACAATAAAATCTCTTAATAGGCCACAGAGTAAAATAATTTCCTCTGAGGACTTTAATCAAGAAACCAGACTTTCTAAAATCAAAACGGGGGGAAAGGAGGAAGGACTTTCCAGAATCCTTATGGTTTGCAATTTAAAGCTTAAAGTTTCTCGACTGTTATATATAAACCTGTTTTACCTTGTGTATTACGCAGAATAAATAATGTAAACAAGTGTACAGTGTGATGTCTTCTGGCTATCTTGTTTCGCAGTTGTCTCGCATCTTGAATCCTACTGTAAGATCCCTAATGTGTGATCGATGGAAAGTTAAGTCCTATGTTTTGAGTTTTGATGGTGACCGGTTTAAACGATATTTAAACGATTGATTGCTCGGGGCAGTTTGCGTATGTGTCTATATGTGCGTTTGTTATTGTTTTATCACTACATGTTTGTCGTGAAGAGAGCAGCAGCGAAGGTGTTGGATTTCATCGTCTGGCGGAGGCGGAGCGTGTGAAGCCTCTGCACGGCAGCATTACAACAAAATACAGCTGAGCTGCCGCTCGGTGAACTTCAGGCATTTTGTCTTTTATCAATTGATGCGCACACCGCCTGTGACAGGCTTCCACCTCGGCTGTCAGCACTGTGAAAATGCACCTCGATATGATTCTCCTCCAGAGTAAGTTTTCCATTTATCTTGCTTTTAACTGAGAAAAATAACTTGAGGAAACTTTCTTTGTGCCATAATTGGATCCAGGTTAGAGTTACCCGTCGGGAACAAAAGCCGAAGACTGTCCAGGTCTCTGTTCTGCTCTGCTGCAAATATTTTCTCTTCACTTGAATTCAGTATTAGGCTACAATGCAATGTAAGCTTGAATGTTGACCCAACAATATTGTTCTTTTTTTCTTTTGTTGGTTTTCGTTGCAGTACCATTGTTAATTGTTAAAACCAGGAGTCCTGTTCCTTTTTTGTTTCTGTAATATTTATGCTTTTATTTGTTCATGTATTATTGACACAGTAACAGTCCGCATGATCAGCTAATCGAAAATCATTTTCTATTTGTTTATTTCTTTGTATGGTATCTATTAACTGTTGATCCAACCGTCCACATACTTATTTTATCATTATTATTATTAGTATTATTATTATTATTGTCATTGTTTATATTGTATCGGTACACTTTTTACTTTTACTGTTCTATCTATCTATCTATCTATCTATCTATCTATCTATCTATCTATCTATCTATCTATCTATCTATCTATCTATCCTAATTTTAAACTTTATTTCCTGTGTAAGTACTGTGGCTCAAGATTGCAGTGTTTTTTGTTTTTTTTTTCCCGACAACTTTCACTCTGAAATATTCGGCGCATGGATAAGATATAAGATAGGCCTACATGGACTTACAAGTGAAACGAATCAGTGCAGACAGCGAACGCTTCGTGGCTTTGACTTGCCCCGGCCTGTTGACATGGACTGGTACAGTGTGTATGTGGGATTTTTTTTATGGCTTCAGCGCAATGTGTTTCTAGTTAACTGCGGTCTGAGTAGAGGAGTCAGCACAATCCAGCAGCCAGTCATTATATGTGTCAGTAATGAGTGTTTCACCACGAGTGGGCTGCTTTGAGTCCGGACGACGTGGAGGAGGGGGATTACCACTCCAACCATGTTTATGATGGGCTCTGTCTTAATTAACGGGCAACAACAACGTGGCATGGAGAAGAGGAAAACTGCTGTTTTGAAGAAAAATAAGATCATAGACGTGTATCTACTCATTGGAGGCAAAACATAACAAGGTCACAGTAAAGTAACATGTTTGTGTTTTGGACAATTTCTGGACTTGTTGAGCCCACTGTGTTCAGCAGAAATAGATTTTCATAGAAGCTGGTTCCCACACACACTGCTCCCAGTATCTTGTTATGGAGTTGTCTTTACAGCTGCCACATCAAGCCATCATCAAACAAACATAAAGCATGAGAAAAAAAGGAGAAAAAAAAGGTCTATCATCCGTAAATGTTCTGAATTCAAATTCCCAGCCCAGGGACTGGGCCCTCCAGTGGGTGAGATAAATCTGTTTGGTCAGGAGATAAATAATGGGAAGGAAAGCAGAAAAACAAAATTCAGTTTGTTTTAATTTTTTTGACTTGTCTCTAATCTTTGCTTTTTTGTGAGATATTAGGTAACTTTAAAGTTATTTAAAAGAAACAATCTGAGATGTTTAAAGAGGAAACCAGTCTTTGGTGGAAGTGCTAACAACTCATAGCTGACAAGGGGTCCCAAGCAGACAATGCACTTTTGTAATTGGTCACTGGTTTAATCTTCAACAATGTATTTTATTTTTTGAGGGTATAATGTTTTTTGTATGTATCTTAATCTGAAAAGTAAATAATAACTAACTGTCACATAAGTGGGGGTAGATGTATAAAGTAGGATAAAATGTAAATATTCATGTAAGTACAAGCGCACAAATTGTGTAAATTACTTAGTTACTTTCTACCACTGTATAATGGTATAATATATACTTATGATGACTTTATGTGTACACATGAATAACTAAAAATACCTGAAAATCTCAGCTGCCATTTACTAACACCACAGTGTACGTACAGGACGGCCAACAGACTCTCCAGACCTCTGAATGTATCTTTGTATGTTTAGCTGAGTTTGCAATTGGACAGATTTATTTGATTTATTCTCATCCTGTGACGGAGCTGTGAGTAAACTTCACACACCCACAACACCCATGAATCACTGAAATTAAGCTGAGTAAACTCATGCTTAACGTTTGAATCGTTCATATAAACCCTTCTTTTGTTTTACCTTGGGGATGGCACTCTGTTAAGTGATTCTCGGTGTGACTCCTGGGGTTACAAATGACAACGGTGATTTTGCAGGTCATTTGCTAAATGTCTGTTATTATCGCTGGTAATTCGATAGCACATTGTTAAGTCTTTAGTGTGAGTCACCAGCAGCCTGTGTGTGTCTGGAGGGGAGATGAGAGAAAATTACAGGGGCTGGGACACTTTGTTTTACCTTCTGCAGGAAAGTTTATACCCTTCAATAGAAAACCCACTAAAGTTTTCCAGCATGAGGCCTCCTGTCTGATGCCAGTGTGTGTGCTGAAATCATTTCTCTCAGCTTGTAGTGTTATTATATACCGGTGCATACTTAAGAAATCATTGCATTCGCTGCTGGGTACAAATCACTGCATAAAAACACAGTAGCAGCTCTCCAGTGAATTGTTATTTAAACGTGGTGAAATGAAACCTCTCTGCGTGTGTCTCCTGCCTGTGTTCACACCAAGTGAATCAAAAGTGAATCAACCATGTGCAGTCATAATGAGGAAAACAGCTGGATGGAAGGTCTTACAACCTGCATCAAACACATTTTGTGCAGCTTGCTCTTGGATGTTAAACCATCAGTGTCAGTGATAAAATAGGCACTGTAGTGTTTTTTTTTTTACTGTTTTTGTTGGCCAAGGTGGAGCTAATTTTACTACTTTATATACAGAGCTGTCAGTTAGATTCGTGTATAACAATACATCATACTTTATAAACCCATCATGTGTTTTGTAAGAAAAATCTTAATATGCCAAGTAACCGTAGCCATCAAATATAACCAGAAAAGAAAGAAGTGATATATTCTGCTGCATGTGAACTAAGTAAAAATGGCGTAAAATAGAAATTCTCAGATTTGTATTTGGGTAAATGTGCTTTGCTACATTTAGGATATAGTGTTTTACTAACACTGGCTCCTAGGATGTTTTAGAATTGATTCTAAGATCTCATTAATTACTTTTAATGCTTTTCAAGGCCTCATATCTTTGTATGCTTAGACCTCTTACATAGAACCATATGAGCCTGTGGATAGTTTGAGATCCTCAGGCACAGGTCTCTTAGCTGTCTCAGAGGCCTGGTTTAGAACTTGAGGGTGCAGAGTATTTACAGTCAGAGCCACGATGCTCTGGAATGACCTGCCTGAGGACAGCTGAGACAGCAACATCTTTTAAGACCCTTCTTGAAACATAAACATACTTTTACCAGAGAGCACATCTCGATTTGTGTTTAGTTTTGTTGTTTAAATATTTTACTTGATTTTTTTTAATTTTTTTTTTATAATTTTATTTCCTTTAGCTTACATTGCTGGATTACATTGGATTTGGTTTTTATCTTTTATCTTTAGTGATCTTATCATTTGTGGATGCCTTGTGTGACACATTTTGTAACTTGGGATTTGAAAAGTGTTTATTAATCATGGCATTTTCAAATCAATAAGATATTACAGCTATAAGATTTTTACTGTTCTCAATACATCCACACATTCAGTACATTAAAAAATAACACCGCACTGAAGGATCTGCACCTCTGGCCTCTGTAGCTCACTGTTCCCATTACCAGTGCAGTAAAAATACAGGTGTCTGGTCATGTTCCTGGACTTTTGACACCAGGTAGTGTGACTGAAGTGAGCTGAATAGCAGCCCGGTTCTTCATCCCCTCAGGATCATGGCCTTGCAACAAGCCAGCAGCAGCCAGGATGAATAGAGTCTCTGTATGCTTTGGCTGTGTGCGTCTCTGCTGGCCTTTCAGTAAACAGACTATGAAATAGCACTGTGGGAAAAATGCATTAGAAATAGCAAATGCTGTGCAGGAAAATTTCCTATCTCTAGAGTGAGAAATCAGCAAACAAAATATATTTCCAGAGAATATTTTTGATACTGTGTATGTTTTTTCTGCTTTTGATGTCCTGTGTGGACCATGTCCTTGTTTCTTCAGTTTTCTGTTTCTGTAAACAGTCCTCTCACTGAACCCACCTCTAGTCCAACTCTGAAATCTTTCACTGGTTGGGTCAGTCCAGGTCATATTGAAACTTTCCAGACACTTCAGCCATTTTTGCTGGCTTATCATTGTTTTTTTCTGTTTCAGTTGTTGCTGTGCTCTTCATGCCAGGAGGTAATACATTTTTATTTCTCTGCCTTAACAATGACTGAATGTACTGTAACTTATGCTTTTGTCATGTCATTTCTACATTGATCTTCTGAGCACATGTGGTTATTTATTCGTGTCAGCATGGGGCCAGGGCAGCAGCACCAGTCTTGGTGTGGTAGTGGAGGTGAAGAACATCACCCTCCCTGCAGGGTCTAAGGCCGTTCTGCCCTGCCATAGCCCCCGCATGGTGTGGACCCAGGACAGACTGAAGGACCGTCAGAGAGTGGTGCACTGGGACTTGGTCCGCAGCAGCCCCGAGTATTCTGTAGAGCGAATCCTGGATATGTCCCCTGGAGCCCGCGAGAGGGTCTACAATGGATACAACAAAGGACGCATTTCCATCCCAGACTCCGCTTTCAATGATGGCAACTTCTCCCTCATCATCAACAGTGAGACTTTTATTATTCTCCAGAATCACCGGCCACATTTCACCCTTGGATTTATAATTTCATCATTTCATCATTCATTCATTTCATCACATTGGTTTGGATGTTTTTCCTTTTCAGATGTGGTCATGACTGACAAAGGAGTTTACACATGTAATCTCCACCATCATTACTGCCAGATTCATCAATCTATTCAAATCCAGCTCAATGTCACTAAGTCAGGTGAGGCCTCCTAATTGTACTAACCAAAGTTATTCTATTAGTTGTGATGTATCACATACCATTGACAGCAATGTATTTCACACTCTTATGTTTCCAGCTCGGAAAGAGAAACGTTACTGGGACGGTGAGAAAACTGTATTCGTGGTCTTACTGGGCAGCTCAGTGGTATTGCCCTGCGTAAACCGGCGCCCCCTGTGGAGAGAGGGTCTCCAGGAGGACCAGCAGCAGGTGGCTCACTGGGACTTCCAGGCCCCTGGAGTGCGTCCTGATAGGGCCGACCGGCTAGTGGACCTCTATGCCTCTGGAGAGCGCCGGGATTATGGACCTCTCTTTGCCCAGAGCAAGATGAGCGTGGCCGAGGACGCTTTTACTTTAGGGGACTTCTCACTGTCCGTCTCTGACTTGAAGCCCGTCAACAAGGGCCTGTACTCCTGCCACTTGCACCACCACTACTGCGGTCTGCATGAGAGACGCATCTTCAGGCTCACTGTGGGACCTCCACTTCCATCTGCGCCCACAACAGCACCCAGAGTTTTCCAGAATGATGAGCCAGAACCAAGTAAGCCACACAGAATTAAAAACAACAACAGAAACCACCAGAACTTTGTTTTTCCAGACGCTAGTAAGGGTAAATGTTTTTCCCCATATGGTTTCCTGGCAGGATTGTGCATGAAGTGAGAACACTGCTCCTGGGTTTTTTCTTTTTTGTTATATTTATAGGCATAGTTGGTCAGTTAAATCAGTTCCTCTTCTTGCCAGTTCTTTCTCAGTCCTCTCTGTTTTTGTGTTTGAGCTGAAGAGTTAGGGAGGAGGTAGAAGGAATGTGGGAGCTAACCAAGAAAGAAAGAAAGAAAGAAAGAAAGAAAGAAAGAGACTGTTGACGTTGACTGTAAATTCACATTGCAAATTGAGAAGCAGGGTTTTTTGGATTCATCTATGTGCAGCTCCGACTTGAGATGCTGTCTACAGTAAACAGCTTTAAATTGGCTGCAGCGGAAGTGGTCTCATTTTCCTGGCCGACTTTTTTTTTTTTTTTTCATTTACAGCTGGAGACATTTTAACTACACTGAGCAGAGGAGTGGGCTCCAGCAGCCACTAATTCAGGCAGTGGATATATCTTGTTATTTCCTCCATTTGACCCCATTTTCAAAAAGACCCAACCACTTGTCTAGACTGGTTAGACTGTATCTCAGGTTTTGTTTATCCTTCTTTGCTCTCAGTTTCTGCTCTGTTTCTACTGCTGATGTGTATCAGCCTCTGGTTGAGGCCTGTTTACCAGCAGTCAAAGGAAGTCTGATACATCTGTTCAACATCTGGAGCAGCTGTGGCATGAAAGAGCAAAGTAAGGGGGAGGGAAGAAGGTATGTGTTAGACTATAGATCCTCCTCCCCCTTTAAAGAAATGACAGCCCATTTAATAACCGTTTAAAGTGTGTTGTAAAGAAATGCACATATGGATCGATGGCAGGTAGGAATTCACTTCTCCTTTACACACCGCTGATCTTATCTGTTAGATTAAGACCAAGTCGTTTGTGCTCACACAGGCGCCAGCGATCATCTGAAATTACAAATGACACAAGAGCTTTCCACCCGATTGCCATAATTATTTACAGCAAGAACGAATACGACATTGTTTCTTTGTCACCGTCAAGGAGGCGTTTTCTGAGCTGTCAGCAGTTCAACAGAAATCTTTATCTTTGAGAACGAAGATGCATTCCCGAAGTTCATTGACTTGCAAATGATGCATATCCCGCAGGGAAAAAAAAGACAGTTTAACCTCTGTGCGGCTTATGTGAAATAACCGTTTACATGTGCACACTTGTCAGATCTGTCAAGAAAATGGAAATGGGCTACTGCCCGGACAACATGGCTGCAGCTCCGGTTGAGCTCTAGAGACAATCACCTTGGACCTGTCTTTGCAGTTTCATGCATATTAGGTACATTAAACAATGACAGGCAATAATTACCAACCAAGCTCTCATTTAGGAAGGGGGTTAGGTTGATTTATTTATTTACTTACTTACTTATTTATTTATTTCTTCATGATTGGCTGGATTTGAAAGCATAGTCAGAGATGCTCCATTGCATGTTCTCCCTCAATAGTGTTTGATTGTAGTAGTGTCCAGCTTAACTGCTTAATCAGAGACCAGAGAGTAAATATTCAAGAGGAAAAGATTGGGAGTTTTCCTATGGTCTGGCTTCTGTGATTAGGCTGCCTTTGAATTCAGGGAGACGCTGAAAGACTATAACAGCAACAGCTCTGTAAACATGCATCGAGTGGTTATTCTGCAAAAGTAGCCGTGGTACAGTTCACTGTGATTATAGTGGACATATAGAGCAGTTTGAAGCTGATATGGTTTTGCATCTCCTAGCTCAGTATGTATTTTCTGTATTTGTCATTTTTTGAATAAGTATTGTCGAGTATCTAGAAAATGTACACAAACAGTCTGGGTCTGGGTGCTGCCTGCAGTGAACTCAGATATTTACTCTGACTGGCCTGTCAGACTTTTTTTTTGAGTTTGCTGATGAGCTCTGCTGAAAGTGTCACAGATTTATTTTCCATGCATGCAGAAACTAGACTTCTGTGTTTGCGAGATGACGGCAAAAGTCCTAAATGGAAAACTAATACAGACACTCAGACAAACCACATTACAGAATTTGTCTCGTTCCTCACACTTCTCCTCCTCTTCTCTGGTCAGCCTGTGTTTTTCTGTGAAGAGAGAGAGAAAAAATAACAGCTGCATGACATCAGGTCTGGAAGTCATTATTGCCAAACAGCATTTTGACATTTAACTCCTGCCCTCCCTCCTTCTGTCTCTGGCTTCAGGACTCAAATGAAAAAGAGGAAGCCTCGTGGGGAATGAAAATGTTTAGTTATGTGGAAATGCATTTCAGTTTGATCCATGTTTATTGCCATTATATTAATCCACCGTAGCAAACCAATATATCCATGTTAAAATATGACCTCTCCACAGTACATCCCGTTGTTACTGTATTTGAGTGTTTCTTGAGATCGCTTGTTATTTACGATGTGGAATATTTTGTGTTGGTAGGTGTTGTTTGATTGTTTAAATTTTCTGCCTTTAGGGACTGAGGAGGTGGAGAGTCCACGAGTGGTGAACGTCATCCTCCCCGAGCATCGAGGTTATTTTGTGCAGCATTTGGGCTACTTCCTGGCAACTTTCTTACTGCTGGCGTTCATCGTTGTCGCTGTCATTGTGCTGACACGACGACGCAAAAAGAGAGGTATTGTGTATGTGTGTTTGTTTGTGTGTGTGTGTGTGCATCCCATAAATCACCTAGTCCTTGGCTTGTATATGACAACTTGCTTGCACTTTATAATTATAAAACGGCATATTCATTATGGTTGCTACTGTAAGGGTCACATTTCATGGGCATGTGTTTGAGATTGTGTGTTCAATTTTTTTTTAAGGGCTGGAGTATGAGGTGCGGAGATATGAACGGTAAGACATTACTATATTGTAAATTGAATATGATTTTTTCCATAAATTAAATCCAATTTTAACCAAAACCGTGTTCATTTCGTGCAGAGGAAGTGTCTACAGTGGAGGAGAAATGTCATTAGAGTGCACAGAGCTGAGGACCTGTAACCAAGAATCTCTGAATTCAGGTGCAGTAAACACACATGACCTACCTGAATAAAATAAAATGTATTTTCCTTTCTCATAACCCTTGTGTCTGTTACAATCCACAGAGTACAAAAACAACCTACTGAAAGAGAGAGATATGACCAAAGACTGCAATAAGGGTGAGCCGACGTTCTTCAGTTAAATAGTAAACACACTTCCAACAGTCAGTCAGTTACAGTCGCAGTGTAGCTTGAGATAAGAAAACAGTATGTTTTATTGATACGATGTCCCTCTCCCACCTCGTCCTTCAGACTTTGATGGGAAGCTGTGGAAGTAAGTGCGATATTTCTGAGATGCTGCTGGCAGGTCCAGGGCAAACACCGGAAGAGTAAGGGACCATGGAGAAAAGGAGAAAAACAGGAGGAAACCCAGGAGAGGACAAGAGGAATGCTCCCTCTGCTGTAATTCTAGCACACTAAGCTTTTTTTCACTAAAAGGCATCATCATTTTTTATGTGTATTTTTTTTTTTTTTTTATATAACTTGCATTTTAACCAGCTGTTTGTAACAATAAGGTTAAGCATTTATTTGATCCTTACTCCTTTGCATTCATTGGTTGGTTTGTGTTGAATATTAGACTTTTTTATTATGCTTTTTTTTTTAAATTTTAATTAAAGTGCATGCTGTTTACTAAAGTATGTTTTACATGTACTGTGCATGCTTACAGAACTGCAAGCTCACAGCTTTTCTTAATTGTTAAAATTTGATAACTATTTTTTTTGCACAAATTCTGCTGTACTTCAATTTGTAAAAGGTATTTCACCATGTTTCAAAGTTAATTTACTGTATGTAGACAGTGTTTGGAAACAAGTAGAACACATTTTTAGCTATAGATTGCAAGAAATTCTACACACATCGTGGTACTTTTAATTTTTATATTTTTTTTACAAAGCTCTACTGTGGTGACAAAGTGACTAAATTTCATCTATTTTATGTATTTTAGAAATACTGTAATTCCCTCCCAATAGATCTATAGTCTCTTAGAATACAAGTGTTTAGTGATTTCAACTTATCGGCTGAAAAATAATGAAATTTTGCAACCATGGACTAAAGGCTCAGTCTAACAAAGCTCAGGAAAAAAAAACAACTTTTAACCATTTATTTGGTTTTTAATGGGCTGTGCAGTACTTGTTTGCATCAAGCATGCACAATGTATCCTGGTTTATAAAACACTGAACTTTCATGACTAAAACTGCTGGTTAATGACACATGTTGTTAAAAATCTTCTCAGCTCTGTGAGGCGTACTGCAGGAGGAGGTGTCTCAGTAATGCTAAATCACAAACTGCAGCCCTAGCCCCTTTCTTTCTCTCTCTGTCTCTCGCTCTCTGTCTTGCTCTCTTGCACACACTGTAATGTTGGTCTCTTCTAATAAAATAGTTCTTCTATTAAATATTCACAACAGCTGTCAGAGACTTATGAATCACTGTTTGTTCTAGTTGTTAGAGGGCGCCCACCCCCCCCAACAAGAAACTAAGATATGAACTTAAAATGTACAAATAATGATATATATATATATATATATATATATATATATATATATATATGGAGAAAGACTTGAGGTAAGTATAACAATTGTATTGAAACAACAGAACAATGAGAGAGGCAGAGGAACAGTAAACTCTTGATTGAAAATGGTTAACATTGTGTTCCGATGATCATAGTGTGTTTTTGTTAATGCAGTAGACACTGTAACTATGCAGCAAGATTACCTAATGATTTATTGATAATCACTCCTGGCTGGGCTGATCGGTCATATCCACTAATAATGAAGCATTTACAATCCTATGATTGATTATTCTCTTACTGACTAAGCTCTAATTATTATCACCCTCACTTGTAATTAGAGACATATCTAATATTCAATATGCCCTTTAACTGCAGAAAACCCATTAGTCTATATAATCATCAGTTCAATCATGAGTTAGTGCAGCTTCTGCTTTTTTCTGGTTTTACTTCTCATTTTCATTTTATTGAATTTTTTGTTGTTAAATATTATTTTCTTTCATTATTTAATTCATGATATCATTTCATGTTATGGGATTTCATGGAATTTATGTTTTCATTTGGGTTATCACAACTAATAAGGAATTTGTCAAGGTACCAAAAATACATCTCAAACATTTAAAAAAAAAATCTTTGGAATAATGTTTTAATTGTATATAATTAATTGGATTGAACTGAATTAATATTGAGGTGAAGTGCTCCCTGACACAATAATATTCCGCCGTGGTGATTGCTATCAGTTAACAGAAGCTGATTATTACAAGAGGAAAGCAGAGGCAAGCTCTCATACAGCCAGAGTACTTCCTCTTTGTTCTATGTTATGTCTGTACAGTACAGTGTAGCCTACGGTGTGAGTGTTTTATAAGATGGGCATAGAGACCTGCGCACAGTCCAGACACACCACTAGATGACAGCACTGTCTAACCAATTAGCCTGTGAAAAATAGCAATAGCAATATTCCCAACTCCATATCGCAAGGATGTGGACTGTCCCTTCCTGTTTTAGTGCCGAGAGAGCCACCGTACCGACTCACACTGGAGCAGGAACACAGGCACTCATAACGCGATTATGTCTGGATTTTCGCTGTGTTTGTCAAAGACACGGAGCTTTATTTTCCACCGCGGGTTATACAGGTTTATGTATTAGGGAATGCTGTTATGTTATTCTACGGGTAACTGGTAACATAGCAGGCCCGTTCATTGCGCTGCCAACCCTTGTTCCTTTCCTGTGTCAATGATTGTCCTCCCCTTACTCTCATGGCGGAGACTAAAATAATATATCATATAGACGAGGAGGAGACTCCTTATCTGGTAAAACTGTCCGTTTCTCCAGAGAAAGTCACCTTAGCGGATTTTAAAAATGTCCTCAACAATCGACCGGTCAATAGCTACAAATTCTTCTTCAAATCGATGGACCAGGATTTTGGGTAAGTGGCCACCGTCGGCGATTATTATTAGCCTGTTCGTCTGGTTCACTGGCTATTTATTATTGCAGTGTGTGTTTAGACAGCTTATTACAGGCCGTAATAGGCAACATCAAACGATGCTGGCTGCAACCTTGTTACATGTGTGTGAAGTGTAGGGCCATGTCTGTGTCCATGCTCCTGGCACCTGCTCATTATTACAGGCTATCCTGTGCGCAGTGGAGGAGACACATGAGTGTTTGAAGTGATACCAGATCTGTCCAGAGCCCTAATGACGCAGCCCTGCATGCATTACACAGAGCCAGACCCCTGCTCCTCAGAGACGGTGTATTAACCCATAACAATGTCAGTATACTAACCAGGTGGAATATAAATGTCAGAGTAATGTTGACAAAGAGTCCACATGTTCGTGTTCTCAGGTTTCATCTTGTTTTGTTTTGGTTTCCCTTTGCCTGGTTATTATAACGTGTGATTTTTCAGTGTGGACCATAAGAAATGACTATGTCAAAAAAATGATTTGATTTGTATCTGCTTATAACAGCCTGGAAAGTTGTCTTTCTTTAGAGACACATAAAAATCCCAAGGGAATACAGCAACCACAAAGCCAGTGATTGTGACTATTAGATGAGCAATCATATAATCAGTGTTTGCATCTACAGTAATGGTCCCAGAGGAGAAGATCTGTCAAACAGTTACTACATCCTCATAACCTTGGTTTTCTAGGTTTTCTATCAGTTAATTAATTATATGCTGTGTTATTACAGTGGCACTGATAATGAAGGTTTTTAAAAAAGAATGATGTAGTAGTAAATGTAGCTTAAATAAAACGTGTTGAAAGGACAGTCGTTTGACACCTCATCGGATCTCACAGTCCACTAGCTATTCAGTCATGTAAGACATGTAATGTACATATTGTAATTAATTGTGGTCAGGAGGGAGAGAAATGAAATGAGTGATTAAACCTACAGGCATAGTTTCACTACTGATAAAGTTGTAGCTTCAGGTATTGAAGCAGAACAGGAGAGTCTAATGATGCACAACATGTCGTGTAAAAGAAGGTTTTTTTGCACTAAAACTAAAATATTATTTCCTATGCTGAATTCTTCCCCAGAAAGTCATAGGAGCTTCCCCCGCTATCCACTGGATGCTGGACAAAATGAATAATAGAAATATTTCCTCCCTCTTTCTCTCCCTCTTTCCTCTTTCTCTCTGTTCCTCCCTTTGTAATCCCATCCTGGTTTTCAGGAGTAACACCAGGTTCTACAGAGCTCTTCAGCTCTCTTGGTCAGTGAGATCTACTTGTGTCAGGCCTCTGCTGAGAATGACATATTTGTGTCAGTGCCCGTTTCTCATTCCAATCTGAACAGTCATACATGGGCCCACGCGCATTAGTATCTAGCACTGTAATCGCAAACATGATTGGAGGAAATGCAGAGGCAGGCAGTGTCTATAGAGCCGAACGTCATACATTTCCACTGCAGCCTGACCTTGTGAGGGAAGCTGGCTCTTCCTGGTGGCAGGCTAGGCTTGGTTGCGCCGCTTTGTCCCCAGCCTCGGCTTCCTGCCTCTCTCTTGCACTGCAGGCCGGGCTGCTTGCTGGGCCTCAGGTGATCGACAAGCAGATTATGGAAACAAACAAAGCATGTTTGCTCTCACCACATGGAGACGTGGCTCCATGTTGCTGAACATGCCGCTACAGTAGGCCGACTGGCTCCTGCATGTGCATCAACAAAGCATGTTAAATTCACTTGTGAATTGGACATTGTCAAACGACTGCTCACACGGGGCTGTTATAGGCAGTTTATAAAAGCGTCTTCATGAGAGTTTCTGCCTTTGAGTTAAGGTTGAATATCTGGGCTCTGTGAGTGCCGTATGGTACTGGCACGGTATGGAAGCAAACCCAGTCAAAGGCACAGAGGATAGCAGTGCTTTGTGGTAGCCATGCTGGCTGTACTGCATACACACAGACAGTATGGCTGCTGGAGAATTAGCAAGGGAGGAATAAGACTGCTAAGCAGAGAGGGAAAACATCAAATCCCTTGCAGTTATAGACAGTGTTTGAAATGTAAATGAGCAGTCAGTGCAAGGTCCTCTGTAGTAGACCCCCTGCTGTGCAGGAAAAACCAGCCATTTTCTTATGGGATTGCTGAACTACATTTGTGCTGGCCATATCAGCTCTTTAAGCAATGGCCACACAAATTTGATAAACGGTGTGCCCCCAAAATGCCTCAGCTCACTGCAGTGAACATGCCGTTTCAGTTCCCTTTGGAATCATTGTAACCGTGGGCTGTGGCATTTCCGTTCACACAACAGAGCACAGCAAATTAAACGATGACTGTTTCTTTGTGCACATTTCATACCTCACTTCTTCTTTTTTTTTTTTTTCTAGTCATATTCATTCATTCATCAATATTCATAAGACAGGAATCTAATTGAGGCTGGGTTGTTTTGAAGGAAACCCACTTGGCTTTTCTTTTTTTTTTTCCCGAGACTTCAAGGTGATGATATGGCATTTTGTCATTGCCACTGGTGGTGAGTGGGTTTGAGACCTCACTATAATGCAAGTCACAGAGGCACTCTGGAGCTGAGGAAGCAGCCAAGCTGAAGGTCTGAAAGAAACAGTCTTGTTTGTGCCTCAGAAAATAGGGGGCTGGTAGGGGGATCTTTCGTCTGCTGAGGAAGTGATGCCGAGCCCCTGTAGTTAGAGGACAAAAATCTGCAGCTTTTTGCACAAATGCTCTCATGCTTCACCTCACTTGTTTTTGCCATTTGAGGACTGTGACAGATTTGAAGGTTATACCACACTCGGGTGTCATGGCATTAACAAAGATGCTCTTAGTGTGATAGTGACGATATAATATGTGTCTTGTAGTGAGGTTATGGATGGAAAACAATAAAACATCTGAACTTTGTTGTTATGGTGCTGTGGAAACCACAGGGTTACAGTATTAAATATACCATCAACAGCAGGTGTGCTATTTTAAAGTTTTTTCTAGACACAAAGTTGAATCAAGCTGTTTCCTGAGTCACAGTCTTTGTCTTATTGAAGTCTATCTTTTCACCATCTTAATCGACTACAAATATTTTGCTTCCCTGTTTATAGTATCATTAGCATCAGCCCACCAAAGTCCTTGGAGTGCTGGCCCGGTGTTAGCTGGCTTCTCCTGCCCCTGGTTTCTGGTTTTGGGCTGTAACTACCCTGCCCTCCTGTGTCTCTCACAGCATAAACAAACACGTCTAATCTTCCCCAGCTACACAAATATCCCCAGCAGTGGAATATTCAGCGATCACCAGGGTAAATCTTGTGTCATTATCCTGTGAAATCTGTTAAGACCTATTTAAGCTGTCAGCTCTAAGAAGTCAGATCTGTGACAGCAGCCCACACCAGACACATGCTCCTTTAGACAGGGCTTATGATTTGTTTGTGTGAATGTGTGTGTGTGTGTGTGTGTGTGTGTGTGTGTGTGTGTGTGTGTGTGTGTGTGTGTGTGTGTGCGTGTGCGCTTGGTAAGAGTTCAGGAGTGGTATGAACACTAACACTTTCCTGATATCAGATAGAAGCTGAAAAGAAAGCAGGCCAAGGGTATTTCACTGCATGTTAAAGACGTCATCTGTTATCATTGGATTTGTTTCTTGGTTCAGACAGAGATATGTTTAAGAGATTTATTTTGTAAAATACAGTCACACTGTCGAGCTGTGTGAGAGGAAGAGCCAGCCTTATTCCTGTCAAACATTAGGAAGAAGAAGCATTGCTGAGAGTTCACTCATACAGGCCACTCCCACATCCTCACAAGTCACCTTACAGCTGGTCAGCTTGAGAGAGAGGATGCAAACATTTCCTACCTAACACGCAGCCAGCAGAGTCAGCCCTCGCCTCCCTCCCTTTTCCTCCCTGAGGTGGAACAGGCCACAGCAGCAGACTCTGTGGTCGTCGGTTCCAGCCACAAGGCTACGTTATCTCCGTCCACCACTCCCTGCAACACAGCTCCCACAGCAGCAGCACAACTAGCTTGGCTAATCATTTCAGTAGCAGGGAACTTCTGGCAAACAAAAGGTGGAAAAAGAAAGCTGTAAAGTCGCTGTCAGAGACACCCCTGCATAAAATCTTCTTAGGCTTTCCTGCTGCTCTCAAATCGTGCCTCTCCCTTTTCATGCACTGTGTTCAAAGCCAAGACGCTAATATGAGAGCTCCAAAGAGTTTCCGAAACGCTCGCTCATACTGTTTCTGAGAAAATCCTTTGCGAAAAAACAAACAAACAACATACAATAAAGACATACAGGGAGGTATAATGAGAAAGCGACAGATACATCAAGACGTTTTAGCCCCATGAATGCGTCGGTGTGTAAGGTGTTACCCAGCTCATCTCCTGCCCCTCAGCTAGCTTCAGGCTTGATCTATGTGACACGAGCCCTAGCAGGTGTGGTGACTGCCTGCCGCTGAACTGTGTCCCAGCAGGTCAAAGGGTAACTGGGAGGTATTTTTGTAGGGAATTTACAGCCAAAGATGAACACACCGAGGGAGGCTCACACAGTAGATCACTCTATTAATACACGCTCCTGTGCCTTGACGCCCTGTTGTCGCAGCTATGAGGCTTTTACTACCCACACACAACACTCACACAGACACGTCTATCTATCTATCTATCTATCTATCTATCTATCTATCTATCTATCTATCTATCTATCTATCTATCTATCTATCTATCTATCTATCTATCTATCTATCAATCTGTCTGTCTGTCTCTCTGTCTCTCTGTCTGTTTGTCTGTCTGTCTGTCTGTCTGTCTGTCGGTCTGTGTGCAGTGGATCATTGTGAAACACCTGTGCAGGTTAACTATTGGAGCCATTCATTACAATCTAATGCCCCTATCTTTGCCAGGTTGAGTAGCCAGCCCCTATAACATTATTGTGCTTAGTGTAACTGGACAGACAGCCAAGATGTCCATAAATCACTGATAGAAACATCGCTGCTGCTCATTGAGCCTACCCGTACTAGCGAGGGTGCAAAGCTGGTTGAAAGCCATGTGGAAAATGTGACTTAGAAAGCACGAATGTCTCTCAGTATGTGTCACCTATGCAGGGAAGTGGAAGTGTCTCAAGGCTGTCCTGTGTTGTGTTGTTGAGCTGATTCTGTGTCCTTCTCCCGGTCAGTGAGCCTGACTCTATCTGTCTGCCTGTTCCCCAGGGTTGTCAAAGAAGAGATTTCTGATGACAACGCCAAGCTGCCTTGCTTCAACGGGAGAGTGGTGTCCTGGGTAAGTGAGATGGATGGTGCACCCGTGATGCCCCTCTCTCTCTCTCTCTCTCTCTCTCTTTCTCTCCTGGCTGCTTGCCTGGCTGTGTGCAGCTTCGAGCTCTAACCAAAGATTATGTGGAGCACTCATGGATCATGTAAATGTGTAACGCCTCCACAGAGCTTTTTAAACACTCTTCACCTTGAGCCCACTGTTCAGCTGCATTGTATAGGCGTGAGCGCTTCCATTTGATATTAAACTCAGCCACTGTTACAAAATACAACCAGAGGTGGTTGAGTTTAGCCACCTCTGGTTGTAATAATACCAGCTAGTTGTAAACTATCTGAGGGAGGTTACTGTATTGACTTGTGGAGATTTATAGTGCTTCGTATTATGGAAGATAAACAGTGCTCTGAGACCAAGTTTCCCTACTGGGACAATAAAGTATGTCAAATTAAATCAATCTGTCATGTTAGAGGAGCATTTACATCTTAATCATTGCTCTATCATAGCAGACAGAAACTCTGGCTTTACTGTAAATATTGATGATTAGTTTGACAGGCTGCTCATTTAATCTACTTTGGTGGCTTTTTGTCAACAATCTAGCAAATGAATATCATGCTTAATTGATTTCTGTGAGGAAAGTCATTACTTTGCTTGGCTTCCTCCACAGGGAGGTCACAGGTCAGAATCAGCCAAACAGCGGTGGCTATAGAGCTGTGAGGGACCGTCTTGTTCATTATCACTTAAGCGTTGTCGATACCATCTAATAACAGGGCTTAAAGCCTGTCACTATGCTGCGCTGCTGCCCAGCAACCAGTTAGCCCAGATGTGCAGTATGCGTCTTTATGTTTCATTCACATTTGCTTTGTTCTATACACTACATCAGTGATTCACAAGTTGTTTTAAACCCTTTTAACAAAGAGATTTTTTTTTCATGGCGCCACCTTTTCATTACAGGTAATTTACAAAGATATTGATAAATTTTAATTTTGCACATGATGTACCCAGTATTAAATAATGTTTGATAATCTTATACAGGCATAATGTGATGTAGTTAGCATAAATGTACTATTATATGATTCCGTGTGTATGGCTGCTGTGTTCGGCTGCTTCACATAATATGAGGTTCTTGAAGAATACTTTCTAGAAAAGTATTTCCATTAGCAATACCCACTCTGGTACTAATTGATAGTGAATCCATCTGCAATGACAAATTTGTACATTGCTTGATCAGACATCTGACGACTTGAAAGTCATTGCAAGTGTGAGTTATTACTTTACAAGTCTAAGCATGGAATAGCAGCATATTTAGTAACACAAACTAACTTTTGATATTGTGATTTGGATATGCGCTGATATTTTTTCCCATTTCTAAACAAATATAAAAATGTTAATACAAAAGTTGCCTAATTTTTCATGTGCTGAAACCTTATAGAAAACTTACATTAATTAACAAACCATGTGGCATCCTTGGCCCAAGGTTTTTTTTTTGGTTGCAGCAGGCAGTCCACAGCTCTACAGCGATAACTGGTCACATGTTACCTTCCATAAATTAGTCCAGTGAGCTCCACACATAGTGTTATAGAGAATTTAAATAATAAGAAATAGAGGGCAGTGGTATCAGATCAGGAATCAGTGTCAGAGAGAGAAAGTGGGATTGGTGCATCCTTAAAGTATGGGGCTATTTTTCTTCAATAGTACCATTAAACACAGAAAGAAGCAAAATTATTTATATAAAGCAGTTTTCCATAAATCAGGAGAACCAAGGGAGCGAAATTGACTCATTTTTAGTTAGTGTTTGAGACAGAAAACCAGACACAGATGGTGATGGAAACTGCAGAGATGCTTTCAGTCTTTGAGAAAGTAGCCAGCAGGGTTCATTTAACAACCAAGTGACACCACAGTGACACCTGTGAATCTAAAGCTTGCATTAGAATAATCATATCCCATACAGTTGTTACTAGTTACACGGCTGCCTGCTTTAACTTTCATTATTCTGGCTAAGATGAAAGGGGAGTAGCTGTATCTACGGGTCATTGTACATCATCCTTTGTACTGACACTCTGAGTAAAAGCAGTGTGGTCTTTTAAGTTTCTATGTCGCTGTGTTTCTCAAGTTGTTTATTCGGCGCCACCAGTCATCTCCATGCCTCTTTTCAGCCTCTCATTTCATAGTCTTTCCTCATGCATACTTGTACACAAGACGTGTCTGTCTCTGTGGTGCCAACATCGCTGTGTGTGTTTATCTTTGAGTGTCGCAGAGTCTGTTGAGGTTGTTTTTGATCTTCCCCTGCCACACCATGGGACCTATATCATTCAACTAAATATTTATTATTGTTTGTGTTTCTCTCAGAGCTGAATATGTCTGGTCCATAATGAATTTCCTTTTCTTCAACTTCTCTCTCGCAGTTGGTCCTGGCAGAGAGCGCCCACTCTGATGGAGGATCACAGTGTACAGAGAGCCATCCAGAGCTGCCCCCTCCTCTTGAGAGAACAGGGGGCATCGGAGACTCGCGCCCCCCCTCCTTCCAGTAAGTAGGCTGATTACCGCTTCTCATATATGCACAATTACACACACATGCATGCATTGCGGCATATGTATTCAAGCACACAATCCTTTGCACTGGGTGACCTTTTTATTTCACAGTATGCCATATGTGCTAACCAGAATGTGGATTGCTCATCGGGGAGGTTCATCATCAGGCTCGTATGGGAGGTGTAGGTGGTCTATACGCCCATGTGTAAATATGGCATGTCCTAAAGCTCGAGAGTGTGAGTGGTTTTCCCACTTGTGTGTATGTTCCCTGCCGTCCACTTAACCGTGGAGTTTGGCGTTAGTCCGCTCATCTATGTAAACATGATGCGTATGCCGCCAGTGCTGCTGATTCTTGAAATAGCCTTCACAGCATAAACATCCTCGGGCAAATCCTGGCACTCAGTGAGGCCAATTGTGTTCAGTCACTCAGAGCATTCATCCATACTTGCTTAATAAAGGCATATGTGGTTCAAAAAGACATTGCTGCCTAAAAGCTCAGAAATGGAGATTTTTTTTCTCCACAGCGTGATTACGGTTACCTGAGCCCAGAGCTTCACACTGGCAGATTAGAGAATATCACTGCACTTGCTGAGAAGTCCCACGCTAAATATAGCTGGAAGGGCTGGGGGGCAATGGGGGCGAGGGTTGCTGCCATTGCAGCGCTACAGCAATATGGCTGAGGCTCTATATTGAGAACAAGCAATCTGTCATGTCTCAGTGTATCTCTTTATCCAGTGTTTGACATCTCAGCTCGCTTTTGCCCTCTATGGGCTGCTCCCTGCTGTTTGGCTGTCAGCTGTCCTGATGATTTTATTGTTCCCAGCCAGCTTTCACCAGGATTACTGCCACCTTGTGGAGGGAAATGAAAGTGTGCCAGCACCCTTTACCCCCACGTCATCCCCTCCCCCCTCCCCCTGTCCCCTCCCTCACTCTCCCTTTCTGTTTCCCTCTTCAAGTCAGACTGGCAGGCCTTTCTCTCAGAGAAACAGCGTGGTGAATTCCCTATAGCGAACCTCCTCTCGTTCTGAAATGAATCCAGTCTTCCACCTTCTACCGCTCTCTGTAAATAGCTGGAATATTATTACCACTTCATTTTCTCTTTGTGCTTTATTCATGCATTTCATGTGTTTGTCAGCATGAATGGCTCTATTTGATGAGCACACAGAATAGGTGTTTTGGGCTGAGAATGGACGCAACTGATGTGCTTCTGCCTGGTAATCCGGATTAACGGACATTAAAAGCACCCATCTCCATTTCCCAAGAGGGAGGGGTTGGCGATTGGCAGCAGTGAGGGGAGGTAGTGGTGGGCGGGGTGTTTGGGTAGTGTGGGGGTTGAAAGGGGGTGGCATTTGTTCACAGCTGCAGCCTAGCGCCTTGGATAATCTCCCCCCAGATCAGCAGACCTGCCGCCCGGCTGGTCAGCAGCCATTGACAGCATGACAGAGACGCAGTCACCACCACATCAATCATCACATTGCGTCCCAATCACTACCATTAGAAGTGCATCCGAAATATGCATCCTAAGTGATATTTGCATACATGCACTGACCTGTGCTGGTGAAGCCTGGCCCAGGTGCACCCATTAGTACCCCGCAACAGAAGCGTGTAAGCATGCCTCATTGACCATTTTATCCCGCTGAGTGAACACAGCAGACACAGCTTCCTGTCTGCCGTTGTGTTTTTAATTTACATTGATCATCCACACATTGCCACTGAGGTGTGCGAGAACATGTTTTTTTTTAAATGCAGGATGATGTTTGTGTTTTATTCCTCTTTTGCTCTGTTTATGCACGTTGAATATGAAACTGTTTATATATGAGCATTGCCATTTGAGATTTGAGCGGGAGTGTGCATGAACGCATGAACGCAAGTGTGATTATTTATGCAGGTGTGAAGTACATGTTGCACACATGCCTAAGTGTGTGTGACAGACTGACAGGGGCGAGTAGATTTCTCACCAGCTTCAGGTTTCCTTGGTGCCTGGTGGCTGTGTAAGTCCCTTAACCTTGTTGCCCGAGGCCACAGCGTCTCCAGCCCCTCTGACAGAATAGCAATCTGCCCCTCCAGAACCCCCAGACTCCTCCCAGACCCCAAGCACACAGGCCGGCTTATTGCTCAGCCCACACCTGATCTGCCTTTTCTCGCTTTTTTTTATGCGATCTGTCATCCTCCCCTGTCTGTCTCTCTCCCAATCATCCTCCAGGCACCATCTGGGCTTTCAATAGGTCTCATTAATGCAAGTATTGTCCAGAACAGCTCCCTCTCAGGGTATCTGGTCATTAATGACACTTGGTGAAAAACACATCACATACCGCAGAACAATGAAACTCCTATTTTGGCCAGAGGGATTGAATTTGAAACACAGTTATAATATGAGTTCCATTTTCCCCTAAGGCTGAATGGCAGGCGAACTGATATTATAGCAGACAGAAGTATTCTGTAGCTAGGGATTACGCTCAAGAGTGTTGGTCACAGGCTGGCTAGAGAATTAATATGAAAGACTTTCTGTGAGAGAGACAGTGAGTGTGTGTGTGTGTGTGTGTGTGTGTGTGTGTTTTGTACATCATTATGAATCTGACTTAAGTTTTCCGACGCGTGTGTTGCAGCGCCAACGCGGTGAGCAGTCGAGATGGCCTGGACACCGAGACGGGAACAGAGTCTCTCCTGAGCCACCGCAGAGAGAGAGAGAGAGAGCGCGCACGGAGGAGAGCTCGAGAGACCGAGCGTGAGTATTATCAGCCAGGAACAGATGGATCCTTAAAATGCAATTATCTTGTCATTTTCAAGTTATTACATTTCAGTGCATCTAACTTTCCGACTCAGCACACGTTACTCACCCCCTCAAAACACATTTAAAAAAAAAAAAAGAAGTGGACAGATAATAGACACGTATGAAAAAAGGCCCGCAGGGATCACATGGTGAGCTTTAGCTGTGTCAGACCAAGAAACACACAGATATCCTAATTCTCAGAACAGGAAAGAAAGCAAGAAATGAATAAGTTCACTGTGTGTCAGAGTTTATGGAATCCACTGTCTTGCCCAATAATTGTTCTTCTCTTTCCTGTCTGTGGCTCAGGTTTATGGTCAGAGGCTGTTTTCCACTTGGTAGCCACACTCCAATCTTGTACATGGATTATACCCTGTCAGAGGACACGAGTGTTTTGTGAAATATCAGAGGAGATTTTGTTTCAGCTATTGTTGAGATATAAATCCTGCCATTCGCAGTCTACCTGGAAAAGAAATTGTTAGGATCTTGGTTTTAAAAGCCCCTGAGAACTGTTATCAAGCGCAAACACATCTGCTTTGTTGTTCTGGCATTTGACTGAAGCAGTTTCTATTAAAATCACTTTGGTCGGAAGAGGACTGCCTTCTCCCTGATCCCTCAGAAGAACTGCTTCACAGGCTCTGTTTATTAATATGAAAGCCTGACAGGCAACGTTGCATGCCTGCACTGTCCACAGCAGAGAACAGGATATACTGGTGCTGCAGGAAAAGGTGTGTTTTGTTATCGGGATAATCAGACCTGCAATATTTTGAGATATCCGCCTCGTTCTATTCCTGTCCTCGCCACACAGAGATTTTGGCGAAATGAGTTGGTTTTATGGCAGGAAGTAATAAAGAAGCAGCCTATGATGCTCGCAGTCTGCTGATGTTTGTATTCACAGCAAAGCCAGTTGTCTTTCTCTCTCTCTGTCTTCTCCTACCCTCATCCTCTCTTCACAGCAAAGCCTGGCTCTTTGTGTCCTGCGCTCCAGGCTCATTAACCAAATACTCATTAATTTATGTGGTGCAATTAGTATCACAGAGTGCAGCATCAGGTTGGGGTTGTAGGAAGAGTAACTGTAACTATCTCGCATGCTGGAAAACAGATTAACTTTATTCCAGCAGACTAACTGCATAATCACGTCCATTGATTTCCTCATGATCACACTCTTGGGACAGTGCTTTTTATTTTTACTTGGCTCGAAACATGCTTTTGGCGTTCGCCACATTCAGATCCACTGCTGCTAACTTCACATCTGCTGTTCTGTGGGTGATACGGAAATACCTCAAGTCTAATGAACTTTGCATCTGTCTGCCATCATCCACTGTCTTCACTGACCTCAACACAAATAAGATGCTGTTACACAGATGACACAAAATAACAAATTTCTTAAGGATCGCCTCACGTATCCCTCTTCCTCTCTCTCTCTCTCACACACACACACACACACACACACACACACACACACACACACTTCCTTACCTCGCATCTCCTCGCCTGTTAGTTTGTTAGCTTTAATTAAATGAAACCATTGGGTGAAACTGGGTGTGTCCCTTGTGGTCTACCAACAGTTTTGTGGCTCATAAATCTAGCAAGACCCAATGAAATGTTATTCAATTTGGCCTGGTGTGTGCTGTCACGATCACATGGCACTGGATGTAGAGACATATGAAGCAGGAGCCGGTGGCCCCGCCTCTTTACCTCACTGCCTGCAGCATAGGCAGCAGCAGGAATTCCCCTGTCACCTTATACACACGCTTCAAGTGATTCTGTCTCTGAGTGAATGCTGGCTGTTTCACAGTGATCAGTTGAAGTGCTCAACCCCTGGTAAACACCTCCCTTGTTATTTTCTGTCTGCGCTGCAGCGTTTGAGAATGAATGGATGAATAATGGAGCAGTTGAAAATTTTAGAAGGGTGAACAGGTGTAAGACCTTGAAGGCAGCATGGAGTTATGGGATATGATCTGTTTCGAGGCCGCAAGGTGCTGCGCATCTTAACCTGTTGTAAGACAAGACTCTAGTGTTGAGTTATTACACTGTAGCAGAGAACATATAATACCCCGAAAAAAAAAACAAAAAAAAAACATGCCACTGCATTAAGCATTATGCTGCTCAGTGCTGCCGGGATTTCAAGGTTGAGGTCAGAGAAGACAGAGCTAAACCAGAGCACTTATGCTTGTGTTAAAGTATTAACACAAAACACACAGCTGGTGAACTTAAACTGTCCTTGGTTATGAAAAGTATCTTAAAATCAATTTCTGTGATGCGATGCTGCTGCCACTGCTGCTGCTGCTGCTGCTGCTGAAAGTATTTGGCTTTTTAATAACCTGATGGTGTTTTCACCTGAGGCAAAGATGGGATAGGATAGGACAGGACAGCGCATCATCTCAAATCCCATATTATCTCTCTCTGTTTTGGAGAATGTCATCATCTGATTGGTCAGAGGCAGATTACCAGTCATTCTATAGTTGCGTGCCATGGGAGGGAGGGAGCAGGCAATACTTTCTCCTGACTCTCTGCTCAGTTTCTCTGTGCATCGGATGAGAGCGCACTGTCGACCGTGGTGAGAGGGATTTGTTGTCTTATGTGCGTTGATGGATTCTGACATTTGAATATGTTATATGATACAGGTGATATCATTTTGTGGTTCGTTTCCTGCAGGTCATTTTTTCTGTCATTCAAAGGTGACAGTTGAAAATAGCAGGGCTCTTGTTTTGCAGTGAGGAGACAGTTCTGTTTATCTGTTGTGAGCCTTTGTAGGGTGATGTTGTTTATGTAATGTTGAGAAATGATCAATTTGAATAGTTTCATCTGATGAGTGCATTGTCTGTTTATTTATTTCCTTTAAAATGTCACCCTTGAAAAGGTCATGAATACATTGTATATAAAGTTGCCCAGTCAGAGAAAGTGACTTTGCACTCACTTCTTGTTTTCGTACTTGCCGTTCTTCATAGACTATCTTTATACTTATTTCCTATTTTTGTCGCTGCCTCTATTGTAGATAAGCTGTGAAGCCTGTCAGCAGCCAGCCGGTGGGCAGAGACCATCTGGGGCTCAGGCTGGGTTTGAGGGAACCACTAGCACAGACGGAGCAGAGCAACAAAGCCGCAGATTTCAGTCTGACTTGGTGAACCTGCACACTTGTGTTTTTTTGTTTCGTCTGGTGGTGGCAGTCATCTGAGCGTGGGAGGAAATATGTTTGAGTGAATCCTCTCAGTGGATGTCATGTCCCTCTGCTGATTGAGTGCTTATGCGCTGTAGCTCAGCTTTCATAAGAGCACTGTCTGGGCGGAGCTAGAGATGGGAACGACCACATTGCTGGAATGTTTTGCTCGTTCTCTGCGAATACGCTGGCTGCCACGCCCTCTTTGCCTTATGAGACCTTTCCAGCCAATCCGCTGTTACCCTGAGACAGCACCACCTCACTGGAGATGTACGTATGGAGATAGACAATGCTGGGAATTTTGCTGCTGGGGACACAGCTTTGTCTTATCTTTTTGCTAGGAAGTGAACTGTTTACAGTAAGCTAGTGTAATGAAAATAAATCTAAAATAGGTGAATACATTTTTCCATGACTATTTTGACCTTTTTAAAGCACTGACCACACAACCAGAAATTGTTGATGATTTATTTCATTCCACCCACTCCTAATCTTCTCTAAAGTCTGATTGTCATCCCACTTGTGCTTTCAGTTCATATTTTCATTGATGACAAAATCTCCCATAGACGTCCTCCCCTCCTTGTTGCTCTCTCTCTTTCCGATATGACCCTGCAATAAGCAACGTGACCTCGCGTCTGACTCACCGCTGCTCTGCTCTCTCTCTCTCCAGTCCCTCGCATCAACGGTCACTCTAAATCAGAGCGCACTGCAAGGGATTCAGCCATGGGTTATGACAGCGCCTCAGTAATGAGCAGCGAGCTGGAGTCCAGCTCATTTGTGGACAGTGAAGAAGACGAGGATGCCAGCAGGTAACATACTAACTACTACACATCGTCATGCAGACTCTTAAATCAGCAGCTTTTGATTGTTTCTGACACTATAACAAAATCTCTGCAGATAAAAAAAATAAAGCTAATTGTAGACACTGAAAAATGATGTTGTAAATGCAATTTGCACTGCAAACTTCTGCAAACAAAATAACAATTGAATTTTGACTTTTATTTTGTCTACCTCCTGTACATCTACACAGACATTTGCTCTGTAAAAAAAATTGTGCTTAACATATCAGGTCATTTTACCTTGTACCAGGTCATGTACTAATTATAAATGACCTTTTTTTTTTTACACACCCTGTCCATTCCATCCTCTCTTTGTCTCCTCTTTCTTCTCTTGTCTCCGTCTGTGTTTCAGGCTCAGTAGCTCCACGGAACAGAGCTCGTCTTCACAGCTGATGCGCAGACACAAGCGCCGGCGGCGGAGGCACAAAGTGGCCAAGATAGACCGGGTGAGCACCTTCGAGACACATCACTGTCCCTGCTGATATTGAAATTGACGTTGAGTGTGAGAAACAGATGAGACAGCTGATTGATATAGACTTTCTGTCACTTTGACTACACTATGCTTCACTTATCGTATCCTCCTCCTGCTTTTCCAGTCTTCATCCTTCAGCAGTATCACAGACTCCACTATGAGCCTCAACATCATCACCGTCACACTCAACATGGGTATACCTGACACCTTCATCACTATAATGTTTATATCAAAATATAAAGATATATATGCATGACTATTATAATGTTTGTCAGACATGATACTGTGCTCTGAGTCATTCCCTGCTTTCCCCCTGACAGAGAAGTACAACTTCTTGGGCATCAGTATTGTTGGTCAGAGTAATGACCGGGGAGATGGCGGCATCTACATCGGCTCCATCATGAAGGGAGGAGCTGTGGCTGCTGACGGCAGAATAGAACCTGGAGACATGCTCCTCCAGGTACACGAGCAGATGTTTCCACTTTTACAAATTATCATCATGCATGTCGACGACAACACCTCCGCTGCTGCTGCTGCTTTACAGTGTGAAAACTGAACATTACACACAGAGAGAACGCTGGGTTTCAATCTGAGGTTTTGTGGCCTATTAAAAACCAGTTCTGTTACTAGGCTGTTTTGTAAAAGTTGTAAGCCTGCCTCTCCTTTTCCTTCCTGTTGTTGCTTCTCTTTTTTATCTCTGCACAGCAGCACTCTATGGCTCCACCAACTATAAAACACACGATGGCTAATTACAATTTGTTGACCAGCATTCACGGTATAGCTTTTATCATCAGTGGGTATCCCATAGAAAGTAGCTTATGGTCTGCAGGCATCTGAGCACTGCAGAGATTAATGTGTGCACAGTACAAGTGGTTGAAACACACCTGCGTCCTCTGCAGAACTTCAAAGTAATTATTTAGTTATGAAAACACAATGTGTGATTAAGCCATGTAATTTGATATATTGAGTTAATTATATAATTTGTTGTCTGTCAACTAGGTGAATGACGTAAACTTTGAGAACATGAGCAATGACGACGCTGTGAGGATTCTCAGAGAGATTGTCTCCAAAACTGGGTAAGAGCTTTAAACTTAGCATCCATGTTTATTCAACTCTCAGCTGCAGATCAGAACGAGATCATCTCGTCATCAGTCTTGAATCAGACAAGTTGTTTGTGGGTATTCAGATGAAGTCATGACTTTGAAATAAAAGCATGTCCCCACAGTTTATCCATAGTTGCCAAATTCTTTGTGACTTTTTGTAAAACGAGCCTAGTGACTTTGTGTTCAGCTTTCCTGTCGTGCTCTCCTGCTGGTTATACCAGTTTACTGCAAGCTTTAACAGTATGGTACTGTACACACTAACACTCTATGTATGAATATGCAGATTATCTTGTTGTGTCAACTAGTGTTGACCTTTGGTAAGTGATTTCCACTGACGGATTTCCACTCATGCATGAAATAGAAGAACTGATAAACGTCAGTCAGCAATTTCACACGTGACAGCTGTGTAGTGCTGTGGTTAGGTAGATAATGTGCAGTAGATAGTGATTTCCTGTATGTTGCATTAGCTAAACCTAACTTATTTTCTATATTCCTCTCCAGTCCTATTAGTCTTACTGTTGCCAAATGTTGGGATCCGTCTCCACGAAGCTACTTCACTATCCCTCGTGGTAAGACAAACACGAGTGCTACTTTGTGATCACATGGATACATATCTAGCAGATCAAACTTATTTTTATTACAAATGGAAGACGGTTAAACTGTGTCATTTTTTAGCGGAACCCGTGAGACCGATTGACCCTGCAGCCTGGATTTCACACACCACTGCCCTGACAGGACCTTATCCACACTACGGTAAAACTAACCAACCGCTGGAGTCAAACACTGTGAAACATCCTTTCTCTAGTAACTATGATAACCTTACAACATTTAAAGAGTTCAAAAGTTCTGCTTGTCAGTGTTTTCTCAAAACCCTTCTCCCATCTCCCAGAATTTGATGACTTGCCTCTGTCTGCAAGTAAAACAGACATGGCCACCATCGTCAAGGTGATGCAGTTGCCTGACTCTGGCCTAGAGATCCGAGACAGGATGTGGTTGAAGATCACCATTGCCAATGCTGTAATTGGTGAGAAAAGCTGAGCTGTGTGGCCATGCACAAAACCTTGTTTCTTGTAAACAAAGTTTTTTTTAAAACTAGTTTACTGTTAGTTGTTTGCATGCTGCACCGAACATTGGTGCTGTGTACGAACAGCAATGCCCCAGTTACTCTTTAAAATTAACACCCAAAAAAAAAGAGAAGGATATTCAATAGAAATAAAGGAATTCATAGGTCTATTGGCAATTCCTAAAAAGCACAAAGTTAAAATACAAATGTTAAATGTTAAAACAGAAATTATGGAAATAATTAAATCTGTAATCACATACCAGCTCTTTATTATTCCTAGGTACAATAAGAGGTATCAGCCTAAATCTTTATTTTTCTTTCCAATCAATCTCAACTCTTTCAAGCAAGTTTCAGTTGTTTTTTTTAAACCACAAAATCTTAAGTCTGAGGACTGAAAAGTATCCTGCATAGTTTTGACATTAACTCCCCTAACTTTACTCAAAGTTCTTGCAACATTGTGCTGCTTGTCTGACTTGTAGCCACTGTGGTCACTGTGGTTGTGCATATCACGAGTATTTTTAGCATCTGTTCAACACATTAGAGCAGGAGCCTACATGTCTGTGTGTCTGTGTGTGTGTGTGTGTGTGTGTGTGTGTGTGTGTGTGTGTGTGTGTGTGTGTGTGTGTTTGTTGCTGTGTCAGGTGCTGACGTGGTGGACTGGCTTTACTCCAGAGTAGAAGGATTCAAGGACCGGCGGGATGCGAGGAAGTATGCGAGCAGTCTGCTGAAACATGGCTACCTGAGACACACCGTCAACAAGATCACCTTCTCCGAACAGTGCTACTATACCTTTGGGGACCTCTGCCAAAGTACAGCCTCTTTCACTCTCAGTGTGTCAATAATGCATCTCTATGTGCCTGTGAATAGATGGATTGTGCTAAACCTTTCCCTCTCTGGTTCTGTTTTCTCTCCAATAAGACATGGCATCACTCAATTTAAATGAGGGATCCAGCGGTGGAGGCTCTGAGCAGGACACTTTGGCACCGCTCCCTCCCACCAGCAACCCCTGGCCCCTGGGCGGGCAGCCATTCCCCTACCCTCCCTTTCCCTCCGCACCCCCCAGCTTCCCGCCAGGATACTCAGACCCATGCCACAGTTTCCACAGCGGGAGCGCAGGCAGCCAGCACAGCGAGGGTGAGCAATGAGAAGGAGGGGCAGGACGGGCCTTTGAGTTTTCCATCAGCCTTTCATTAATTAATGTGATAATTTGACTCAACATGCAACATGGCATTATCCCTGATCTTATTACTCCTGACATATGACGTCAGTGTTAACAAATGTCTGACCAATGCTAATGTTAGCTCTTCTGGCTCTCTGGGCAGGAAGTTGACATTGGATTGCATTTTTTTATTACTTATATATGTGTATTCTAAAACACGTCCTGTATTGTCAAGGTCAATCATGAGCATCTTGAGTCACGCAGCGGACAGCTCTGCAGTACTGGGTGTGTACTCAAAAAAAGAAAAAAAAAAATCTGATCAACCATGTGATTACAAACCGCCAGCTTGAAATGATCAACGCCGAATCCATCCCTCTCCATCAGTTCTCGAATGATCTTTTGTTTCCATTGTTGAATCAAAACATGATAGTGCTTTGTGTGGCTGCTGCATGGTTTTTTAAATGTGCATTGAGGGAGAGTGGAGAACAAGAGGGGTTTTCAGTGGGTGGCTGTTGATAGTGTGGCAGTAGTGTACATTTGAAACCAGCCAGTCCAGACAGATAATGGTAAGTTTCATGTTACCATGTATCAGTCTGATTTTCATGGTATTGAGTGATTCATCCAGACATCATCATGTCTCACTGTCAGCTGGTTGTCATTCTTTCAGTTGTTTTTATCTACAACCTTTGGAAGGACAGAGATGACAAAGAACAGTCATGAGATGTTTTGTCTTATGAATTAAAGTTGTAGTTTTGTTCCTTTTGGCACTTCCAAACAAGTTTTTGTGGGTAATGATGTGGCTGCCTGCTCGTTTGAATGTATGCATGTGTGCATTTTTGAGGGGCAGTTTCTCCACAACTTCAAACATTTTTTTAGTTGGGTGACAAAGAACAGTGACCAATGGCTGTAATAAAGTCATGAGCTTATGGGCCAGATGTAGAGGGGTACGTTAGATAGTGTGGGAAAGGCTGGGCCGGGAGGTGTGTGTAATTCTGTTGTTCCCTCTGTTTCTGCTGGGCAACGGTAGACTGAAGGAGGAGGTAGTCCCAGGACACTGGGGGAACCGGTAAGCCTGCTAACCCCCTCTCCTCCTCTGCTGCTCTGTCTCACCATTGATCCTCTCGACTCTTATCCTATCCCTCTCTCTCTTTCTCCTGTGCTAAACATTCTCCACCTATCATACTGTAGCTTTAAGGTTTTTTTTTAATTTATTTTTCCTCCGCCCGTCCCATGCGTCTTCCTTCGTCCATTTGTATCCTGTGTGTGACTCTCCTGACAGTCCATTCTCCCTATCTGCACCTCTGGGCATGTGTTTGTACTGTGCTGGGAGGTGCATGATGCAGGATGATCACTCTACTCCAAGGCTTTCATTCCCACTGACAGGGGGCGATCATGCACCAACTTACCCAGTACTGTTGGGCTCATTGAGGAAGGGGGAGGTGTGGAATGTTTGATTTTGCAACAGTGTGGTACACCTCTATCAGTATGACGCTGCCATTGTGCACCAGCACTAGGACGTGACACTAACATACATTTAAAACAATGACAATGTGACTGTAATAAGTCCCTTTAAGAAATCAGTTCTACTGTTCTGTATCATCCACAAAGTGTTGTATAGCAGTGTCTTTCTGATGCAGGTGTATCGTGTTTATATTTCTAATCTGTGAATGTTTCAGTATTTGTATGAGCATCAGATGAAGCCCCTGGAATTAGTTGCTGCAGGTGGAAGTTGGGGAAGAAACCTTTTGAGATAATCATGTTTTCTTGCTAGACTGCTTAAGAAATAACAAGTCACACCTTAAACAAAGTGCAGCAATGTATTTAATAACATAACATAAATTGATCAAATTTTTCACCTAATAACATGCTGTCTGATGGATGATGTCTGTAGCAGTTCATGAAGGCTTCATTAAGCTTTTACAATATATTTTGTTTAATGTGTGACTTTCTGCCTCCTTGTGAATCAGTAGCAAAACCAGCTGATTCTAAATCAGCTGTAGCTGATGAGTTGGAGCTGCTGACTGTGTATTTTACTTAAGTGTTCTGTTGAAGACTAAGCTAAAATGTTGTTGTTTTTTTTCTCCTCTCAACAGGAAGCCGAAGCAGTGGATCTAACCCCAGTGCAGGCAAAGGTAGACGCTCCTCCCCACAGGAGAAGGGTCAAAGGTCAACATGCAGCGAATCAGAGCCCGGCATCCGTGGAGGGAGGCGCGGTGATCGGTCCGCTAGCCAAATGAGCCATCACAGCCATGCCGTCTCCAGTCACAGTCACGCCCGATCAAGTCTCAGTCACAGTCAGTCACACAGGAGCCACTCGCTCTCACAGAACAGCCACCCCTCCTTCACCTACAGCCACGCCCCGTTCACCCAGCCAGGGCCAGGCTCCTGTGCCCAGAGCGAGCGAAGCCATGCCTCCTCCTACGGCCCCCCAGGCTTGCCTCCTCCTTATTGTCTGGCACGTCTGGCCCCCAAGACCTCAGTCAGCAGCAGCACGCCCCCTGGAGCCCCTCCTGGGAGAGAGTTAGCAGCCGTTCCTCCCGAGCTCACCGCCAGTCGCCAGTCCTTCCAGCATGCTATGGGCAATCCCTGTGAGTTCTTTGTTGACATCATGTGACAGGACAGTGCCTTTAAAACTCATGGAGCACAAAATAATTCTCCCTGAACCCACATACCCCCTTCTCTCTTTCAATTTTCAATCTTTTGCCTCTAACTGTCTCTAAGTTCAGAATGTAGACACTGACTGGCCCTCTACCCACCCCCTGCTATCTGTCTATCCCTCTGATGTTCACGCAATGGACTACAGGCAGCAAGAGCACAATAGGAGGGAGTCCTCTCACACTTACAAACACGGGTCCTCTGTGGCTGAAAACCCTCTTTTGTATTGACGTGACGTGTACAGTTTGTGAAACGTGAGTGGTATTCAGTGTGGTGATTCTTTAAAGCTGCTGCGCAGACATTCTCTTGGGAGTGTGTACTCTATGTAGGATTATTTCTGTTCTGCAAGACCTTTAAGCTGGCTGGGCCTGGATCTCAATCCCCCAGACCCAGACCGACACCTACAGCCCGCACTTAGGAACTTTTTTTCTGGGCCTAGAACTTGGACTGGATCTCCTGACTCATATGTGTGCATACTGAAAAAAATTAGCTCATTACACCAAACCTCTGGCCCCATTTCTTTTATGCTGTGGCACAGCCACCAGCTTACCTGCCAACTACTTAAAATTGACCATGATCAGTTCACAAACCGTGGATTTCTTCAACTTCATAAGGGAGGCCCTGTAGCCAGCCAGTAGTTAAACTAGGCTGCATATTGCATGACTGTCTCAACTGCTTTAAAGAAAAGAAATTTTATTAATACATTTCGTTTAAAGTATTACCATTATTTGGGGGAGGGGATACCTCTTGCCAGTGGTCTAAAGGAAGAATCCGTACACTGGATGATTTTTGTGATGTTATTTATGTGATCATGTTGCATTAATGGTGTCATACTTTGTCTACTACGGCTGACTGACAGACAATCAGACATCACCCTTTGTGAATCAGTGGCCAGTTTCAACTGTCCTCGCTGTGCTTTGTCGAATGTATCATTACTCCTGTCAGTGATTAGACCCTGACACTCATAACACTTTGGTTTAAACACTTTTAACGTAATCAGATCAACTTACAAACAGGATTGCAAACAGTGCATACCCACCACAGCAGTGGACGCAAACTCACAGGGTTGACATTAGATAAACCACTTTGCTGAAAGCGTCATGGTCATCGCCTTCTTCGCAAGTGTGAGCTTAGATAAAAGTCAGTGCGATAAAAGCCAAAGCCTCACGATGTGTGGTGGATATTTAGAAACTGTCTGTGATGTAAATCTCTGTCTGTGATTTTCATCAGAAACTTCTCATTTTACAACTTCAAAGTGACTTCAAGGGGAATCCTGGCCTTCACATTCTGATATCCTTACGAAACAATGGCAAACCCCTGTTGTATCTACCTAGAATATAGTTACAAGAGGGAAATAACACGCACACACACACACACACACACACACACACAAACACACACACACTAGATTTATGAGCACTTTTGTCATTATGTCTGTCCCTCCCTTTAGTATGAAACACTGTTTGCAATCAAAGCTTTCTCTTTAATTTTGTTTCTTTTCAAAAGAAGAATAAATTGTACATAGAAATTTATTATATATATGAATAAAAATATATATGTTCAAAATGTTGTCGCATTTTCCATGATAATCCCCTGTTATGTTTTATCAATTGACATGTCTCACCCTAAAATATTTTTTTTTAGCAGGGCCACTAGATGGAGACATCCAGTTTCTAAATAACTCAAGTTTTATATGTAAAATGTATTTTTGAAATGTCTGCAGTCAGTAATTGCCTAATTTAATGAGGCATAATCATTTGAAATGTTTGAAGCATTCAAGTAGGTGGTCATTTCTCAAGACTGATGAGCAGTCATTGAGTAGGTGGTCATGATCTTGAAGTCTAGAAGACTATAAAAATTACAGATCAACTTAAAAGGTTCAATATAACCATCACCAACCAACACCAAATGTGTCAACTGCTCTTGCACATCATTGGCTTTGACACTTAACAGTTAACACCCCTGAGTGGAACTTCCGAGCATCAGCAGTGCAGTGTGTACTTTCCCTGTGGGCTGATGTTAACTCTCTACAGAATCAACTGCATACTCAACCCCATACAGACCCCCTGTCTGCTTGACCCACCAACCACAGAGGTTAATGACTATTGTTTGAGAGTCCCTGAAAGTGACGTCCCACTCCCCCACATAAGAGGACATATTGTGAGACGTTTGTCAGGAAGGAAGTGATGTCAAAGCTTCAGAGTGACGCCCTCGTCTGCGGAGGCAGATTAAAAAGTACCATAGGAAAGAAGCTGCCCCCGGAGCTGATCACCTGCACCTGACATTCACAACACAGAGCATGAGGCAAAGCGAAAACATGTTCTGCCAGATTGACACCAACTTCTGTCACAACTGACATAGTTGCAGTTTGAGTATGACTGAGGCTGATGTCAGCCTACATGCAAATAAACACACACTCATTTACCAGCAGAATGAATGAGATCACTACACTACTTACCGAGCAACTCAAAAGTACTTCCCAAGTCAGTATGTTAATTGAACTATTGGGGTTTACAATGCTTCTGAATTTTTTGGGGAGGTTGAAGCAAGGGCGTAAGTTTGATCTCAACATTGGTAATGATGCAATAAACCCGGCAACCCTCCAAACAAAGAGAATGAGTTTTTAATGCTGTCAAAGGAATGGTTTATTAACATATAAGTTGTGAATTTACATTCATAAAAGCCTGTAAGCGAATATAATATATGTACACGTGTTAAATTTCCGTATATGAAATATGTTTACATATGAAGTAAAATCATATATGTATATACAACATAACCTGTATGTAAAATTCATATATGAAACCTGTTAGAAATTGGAAGAATATCATATATTGACAAATATAAGCTAATAGAAATATGTATTTTAGTATGTTTGCTTCTATTAAAGGTTCATATTATAAATACATGTTCCATAATTATATATCCATCACAAAGCCTGTCAGTATATGTTCATTATATATAAATGGATAGAAAAATATAAAATATATAAAAAATAAATGGAAAAGATTGACATAATAAGTCATAAAAACATCATAGTATAGTAAGGCATGAAAATGTCAGTATAGTAAAGAAAAAAAAAGTCATAGTATAGTAAGGGATAAAAACGTCATGGTATAGTAAGGCATAAAATTTTATAAAAACGTCATAGTATGGTAAGGCATAAAAAAGGTCATAGTATAGTAAAGCAGGAAAAGTCCTAATAATGTCACAGTATAGCAAGGCAAAAAAAGCATAGTGAGGCATAAGAAGTCATGAAAACGAAAAAGTATAGTAAGGCCTAAAAAGTCATAAAAAACGACATGGTATAATAAGGTATAAAAAGTCATAAAATGTCACGATATAGTAAGGCATAAAAAAGGCATATAAATGAGGCATAATAAGTAATAATAACATCAGATTATATATCCAAGTACATTGATTGGAGGAGGGACATTCCATTAGTGCTGATACATATTGTAATAGCACTGGCACTTTTAACTACATATATCATTCAGCGACACAGGTTGTCCATTAACCGTTAATTAGCGTTAGATTGTAACAAACTTTATATCTACAAATAACATTTGATTTGAAATAATGTCTGGTCGTCAGAAGAGGATGAAGGGAAGAGGCCTGGATACTTGTGAGCATTCCAAAGCAGCATGCTGGTGTGCACTGTGCCGGTAAGGAAAATGTTGTATTACTTTGCATCAGTTGTGTTTGCTTAGCCAAATAAATGATAAAATGAACAAATAAATCATAACCTTTGTTGCTTATTTAACTAATATGGAGCTTGTAGAACTTTTTCTATAAAAGCAATATCACACTCGAGGCCGTGATGTTGTACGGAATATCAGCATGGCTATGATTGTCTTCGGTACTCGGCCTGCGGCGTCGTACTATGACCGAATCACAGCCGTGCTGATTCTCAGTACAAGTCAATCCCTCTTGAGTGATATTGCGACAAAAAAATGTCATAGTAACGTCATTGTATGGTGAGGCATCAAAATTAATAAAATCATCATAGTGTAGTAATGCATGAAAAAACGGAAGAGAACGTAATAGTATATTGTGACATAAAAAGTCATAGAAAAGTCATAGTATAGTAAGGCATAAAAACATGATAGTATAGTATGGCATGAAAAGGCATAAAAACGTCACAGTATAGTAATGCAAAAAAACGTCATATTATGGTCAGGCATTAAAACAAATAGTATAGTAAGGCATAAAAATCATCTCAACATCAACATCTAACTATAGTATGGTATAAAAATTCCAAAAACGTCATAGTATAGTATGTCATAAAACGTCAAAAATCATTTATAAAATATTAAGGCATAAAAGGTCATAAAAATGTCACAGTATGGTCAGGCATCTAATGACATGGTAAAGTAAGGCATGAAAATGCTAAAAAAACGTGAAAGTATAGTATGTCATAATATGTAAAAAAAAAAACACCATAATATATTAAGGCATAAAAGGTCATACAAACATCATACTAATGCAAGGCATTAGAAGAAATAATACAAGTAGGCATAAAAATGCCAAAAAACCTCATAGTATAGAATGGCATAAAACGTCAAAAATACATCATAGTATATTAAAGCATAAAAGGTCATAAAAACATCATACTATGGCAAGGAATAAGATGAAATAATATAGTAAGGCATAAAAATGCCAAAAGATGTCTAAGTAGAGTATGACAGAAAAATGCCCAATAACGTCATAGTATAGTATGGCATAAAACGTCAAAAATACATCATAGTATATTAAAGCATAAAAGGTCATAAAAACATCATACTATGGCAAGGAACAAGATGAAATAATACAATTAGGTATAAAAATGCCAAAAGACGTCGAAGTTTAGTATGACGGAAAAATGCCAAAGAACGTCATAGTATAGTATGGCGTAAAACATCAAAAATACATCATAGTATATTAAAGCATAAAAGGTCATAAAAACATCATACTATGGCAAGGAATAAGATGAAATAATATATTAAGGCATAAAAATGCCAAAAGATGTTGAAATATAGCATGATGGAAAAACGCCCAAAGACGTCATAGTATAGTATGGCATAAAACGTCAAAAATCAGTTAGAGAATATTAAAGCATAAAAGGTCAAAAAAGTGTCACAGTATGTTCAAGCATCTAATGACATAGTATAATAAGGCATAAAAATGCCAAAAAAACATCTAACTATAGTATGGGATAAAAATGCCAAAAAACGTCATAGTATAGTATGGCATAAAACGTCAAAAATACATCATAGTATATTAAAGCATAAAAGGTCATAAAAACATCATACTATGTCAAGGAATAAGATTAAATAATATATTAAGGCATAAAAATGCCAAAAGATGTTGAAATATAACATGACGGAAAAATGCCCAAAAACGTCATAGTATAGTATGGCATAAAATGTCAAAAATCATTTATAGAATATTAAAGCATAAAAGGTGAAAAAAATGTCACAGTATTTTCAAGCATCTAATGACATAGTATAATAAGGCATGAAAATGCCGAAAAAACATCTAACTATAGTATGGGATAAAAATGCCAAAAAACGTCATAGTATAGTATGTCATAAAACATCAAAAATACATCATAGTATATTAAAGCATAAAAGGTCATAAAAACATCATACTATGGCAAGGAATAAGATTAAATAATATAGTAAGGCATAAAAATGCCAAAAGATGTCGAACTATAGTATGACGGAAAAATGCCCAAAAACGTCATAGTATAGTATGGCATAAAACGTCAAAAATCCATCATAGTATATTAAAGCATAAAAGGTCATAAAAACATCATACTAATGCAAGGAATAAGATGAAATAATACAGTAAGGCATAAAAATGCAAAAAAAACATCTAACTATAGTATGGTATAAAAATGCCAAAAAACCTCATAGTATAGTATGGCATAAAACGTCAAAAATACATCATAGTATATTAAAGCATAAAAGGTCATAAAAACATCATACTATGGCAAGGAATAAGATGAAATAATATAGTAAGGCATAAAAATGCCAAAAGACGTTGAAATATAGTATGACGGAAAAATGCCCAAAAACGTCATAGTATAGTATGGCATAAAACATCAAAAATACATCATAGTATATTAAGGCATAAAAGGTCATAAAAACGTCACAGTATGGTCAGGCATCAAATTAGATAGTGTAGTAAGGCATAAAAATGCCAAATAACATCTAAATATAGTATGATATAAAAATGCCCAAAAACGTCATAGTATAGTATGGCATAAAAAGTCAAAAATCATTTATAGAATATTAAAGCATAAAAGGTCATAAAAACATCATACTAATGCAAGGCATTAGAAGAAATAATTCAAGTAGGCATAAAAATGCAAAAAAACATTTAACTTTAGTATGGTATAAAAATGCCAAAAAACCTCATAGTATAGAATGGCATAAAACGTCAAAAATACATCATAGTATATTAAAGCATAAAAGGTCATAAAAACATCATACTATGGCAAGGAACAAGATGAAATAATATAGTAAGGCATAAAAATGCCAAAAAAAACATCTAACTATAGTATGGCGGAAAAATGCCCAAAAACGTCATAGTATAGTATGGCATAAAACGTCAAAAATCCATCATAGTATATTAAAGCATAAAAGGTCATAAAAACATCATACTATGGCAAGGAATAAGATCAAATAACACAATTAGGCATAAAAATGCCAAAAGACGTCGAAGTATAGTATGACACTAAAAAATGCCCAAAAACGTCATAGTATAATATGGCATAAAACATCGAAAATACATCATAGTATATTAAAGCATAAAAGGTCATAAAAACATCATACTATGGCAAGGAATAAGATGAAATAATATATTAAGGCATAAAAATGCCAAAAGATGTTGAAATATAGCATGATGGAAAAACGCCCAAAGACGTCATAGTATAGTATGGCATAAAACGTCAAAAATCATTTATAGAATATTAAAGCATAAAAGGTCATAAAAACATCATACTAGTGCAAGGAATAATGAAATAATATAGTAAGGCATAAAAATGCCAAAAAAACATCTAACTATAGTATGGGATAAAAATGTGAAAAAACGTCATAGTATAGTATGGCATAAAACATCAAAAATACATCATAATATATTAAAGCATAAAAGGTCATAAAAACATCATACTATGGCAAGGAATAAGATTAAATAATATAGTAAGGCATAAAAATGCCAAAAGATGTTGAAATTTAGCATGACGGAAAAATGCCCAAAAACGTCATAGTATAGTATGGCATAAAACGTCAAAAATCATTTATAGTATATTAAGGCATAAAAGGTCATAAAAACGTCACAGTATGGTCAGGCATCAAATGAGATAGTGTTGTAAGGCATAAAAATGCCAAAAAAACATCTAACTATAGTATAGTATAAAAATGCCAAAAAACGTCATAGTATTGTATGGCGTAAAACATCAAAAATACATCATAGTATATTAAGGCATAAAAGGTCATAAAAATGTCACAGTATGTTCAAGCATCTAATGACATAGTATAATAAGGCATAAAAATGCCGAAAAAACATCTAACTATAGTATGGGATAAAAATGCCAAAAAACGTCATAGTATAGTATGTCATAAAACATCAAAAATACATCATAGTATATTAAAGCATAAAAGGTCATAAAAACATCATACTATGGCAAGGAATAAGATCAAATAACACAATTAGGCATAAAAATGCCAAAAGACGTCGAAGTATAGTATGACACTAAAAAATGCCCAAAAACGTCATAGTATAATATGGCATAAAACATTGAAAATACATCATAGTATATTAAGGCATAAAAGGTCGTAAAAATGTCACAGTATGGTCAGCCATCAAATGAGATATTATGGTAAGGCATAAAAATGCCAAATAACATCTAACTATAGTATGGTATAAAAATGCCAAAAAACGTCATAGTATAATATGGCATAAAACGTCAAAAAGTCAAAAATACATCATAGTATATTAAAGCATAAAAGGTCATAAAAACATCATACTATGGCAAGGAATAAGATGAAATAATATAGTAAGGCATATAAATGCCAAAAAAGTTCAAAGTATAGTATGGCATAAAACGTAGAAAAAACATCATAATATATTAAGGCATAAAAGGTCATACAAACATCATAGTATGGCAAGGCATTAGAAGAAATATTACAATTAGGCATAAAAATGCCAAAAGACGTCAAAGTATAGTATGACGGAAAAATGCCCAAAAACGTCATAGTATAGTATGGCATAAAACGTCAAAAATCATTTATAGAATATTAAAGCATAAAAGGTCAAATAAATGTCACAATATGTTCAAGCATCTAATGACATAGTATAATAAGGCATACAATGCCAAAAAAACATCTAACTATAGTATGGGATAAAAATGCCAAAAAATGTCATAGTATAGTATGGCATAAAACGTCAAAAATACATCATAGTATATTAAAGCATAAAAGGTCATAAAAACATCATACTATGTCAAGGAACAAGATGAAATAATATATTAAGGCATAAAAATGCCAAAAGATGTCGAAATATAGTATGACGGAAAAATGCCCAAATACATCATAGTATATTAAGGCATAAAAGGTCATAAAAATGTCACAGTATGGTCAGCCATCAAATGAGATAGTATAGTAAGGAATAAAAATGCCCAAAAAACATCTAACTATAGTAAGGCATAAAAATGCCAAAAGATGTCGAAGTATAGTATGACAGAAAAATGCCCAAAAACACCATAATATATTAAGGCATAAAAGGTCATACAAACATCATAGTATGGCAAGGCATTAGAAGAAAAAATACAAGTAGGCATAAAAATGCCAAAAGACGTTGAAGTATAGTATGACGGAAAAATGCCCAAAAACTTCATAGTATAGTATGGCATAAAACGTAAAAAAGTCAAAAATACATCATAATATATTAAGGCATAAAAGATCATAAAAACATCATACTATGGCAAGGAATAAGATGAAATAATATAGTAAGGCATAAAAATGCCCAAAAAGTTCAAAGTATAGTATGGCATAAAACGTAAAAAAAAAACATAATATATTAAGGCATAAAAGGTCATAAAAATGTCACAGTATGGTCAGCCATCAAATGACAAAGTAAAGTAAGGCATAAAAATGCTAAAAAAAAACTTCATAGTATAGTGTGGTGTGAAAATTATAAAAATTAGGTATATGACAGTAAAGCACCTTACTGGGAATTGAACCCACAATCTTCTGAAAGAAAGGAGGCGGTTTCAACCATTGTATCACACGATGCCCCATTATGAAACTCTTGTACTGCATGCCATAATAATGTCATTGTACAGTAAGGCTTAAAAATGCCAAAAAACGCAATACTATATACAGGCCTAAAATGTCATAAAAACATCATAATAGGCATGAGATGAAATAATATAATTAGGCATAAAAAAAACAAAAAACTTCATAGTATGGCATAAAACATAAAAAATACATCATAGCATAATAAGGCATAAAAGGTCATAAAAATGTCACAGTATGGTCAGGCATCTAATGACATAGTAAAGTAAGGCATAAAAATGCTAAAAAAAAACGTCAAAGTATACTATGGCAGAATACCGCCAAGAGACTTCATGGTATATCAAGGCATAAAATGTCATACTATAGTAAGGGATACCAATGCCAAAAACGTTATGTATATAAAGGGGTAAAAACATAAAAACAAACGTCATGGTATGTTAAAGCATAAAAAAGTCAAAAAACGTCAGAGTATATTAATGCATAAAATGTCATACTATGGTAATGAATACAAATATGAAAAAAACGCCATGGTATCTTCAGGCATAAAAATGCCAAAAGAAGTCATAGTATAATAAGGCATAAAAACATAATAGTATAGTAAGGCATCCAAAGTCATAAAATGTCATCGTATATTAAGTTCTTAGAATTTCAAAAAATGTCACAGTATTATAAGGCATAAAAAGTCAAAAACGACACAGTATAATAAGCATAAAAACTCATAAAAAAGTCATAATATTGGAAGGCAAAAAAAGGTATAAAAACAACATAAAAACGTCTTAGTGTTGTAAGTCATAAAAAGGCAAAAAAAAACAACATAGTATAGTAAGGCATAAAAAGTCACAAAAACGTCATAGTCCAGCAAGGCATAAAAAGTCACAGTATAGTAAGTTATAAAACGTCATAAAAATGTCATAGTATAATAAGGGATAAAAAAGTATTAGTATAGTTAGGATTAAAAAGTCATGGTATAGTAAGGCATAAAACATTTATAGTGTAATAAAGCATAAAACATCATTGTAAGGCACAAAAACCTCATAGTATAAGAACAATTAAAAAGGCATAACATTTAAGGCACAAAATTGCATTAGGATAAGGCATAAAAAGTCATAGTATTCATGGTGACATTTTCATGGGATTTTTCCACAGAAATTCATCTCATACGTTCTTACATTTCATGTTTACTCCTTTTAGCAACCTGACAGCTAGTCAATAGACAACAGAAGCCAGGGTTAGTTTGCTAGTTAATGTTAGCTAACATGGTAAAACAACATCAGATGACATTTTTCTGGTGATGTTATGTACCACTGTGATATACTGACATGACGTGAGACTTCAGATACGCCCTTGGGTTGAAGGGTAAGTGTGGGAGGTGTTTCTTGGCCAAGCATGTGTAGGCAGATGAGGTGCTGACTTTTGACATCACAGTCTCATGTAACATGTATCTGTTCTTACAGTAGGCGAACTGTGGTAGGCTCAGAACGATGCCTTAAAATGTCAAAGGCAAAATCTGCCAAATGTCACTCACATATACATATATGGATCATGATACAGAAGAAACATGACACAGCAGTCTGATCTTGTGGTTTTGATGTGTCTTTTTAAGTTCCTATTTTTTAAGTGTGACCTGAGTCACACGATAATATACACCATCACCAAATGACATTTACGTGTTGGACTGTATAGTCACCTACCATCTCATCATTACTCAGCCAATTTCCCCCGTTTTCCAACAGGCAAATCATTTACTGTCAGGAAACACCACTTCCTTTTTCAAAGGAAATAAATGCCATAAACTTGTTTTGGGAATTGACACACTATAAATAATTGAAGTGAAGGGACCCAATTGATAATTAATCTTTTAAAAGCTCCACTTTCAGTTTAGCATTGCATGACTGGTTGTCATTCTTTCAACTGCACTTTTGGTTTCAGTTTCCAGTGTCCCTGTCCCTGGTGATCTAGTGGTTTCCAACACTGGGAATAGGCAGTGTTTATCATCAGACATAATAACAGCAACTGGTCAAAGGGAGCAAAGGGGGAGTTTTTTTTTAATTTCCCCATGCCCTTTAAATAAGCTTGTGACATTTTGCATTAATAACTTAATAATAATGTCATCTCCAACATGACTCATCAGCATCAGTCCCAGTTGAGACTTTAGGGATTTAATGGACTCAGTAACAATACCATATTTGTTTTGTGGGTTTTCATAGGTCTTATTTAATGCATAACCTGATATAATGATAGTAGGATTTTAAAACAAGCAGGAAAGTCCCTCCCCACAATGACATCAGCTCATACTTTGTTTACCAAAACCATGCAGATCAAACTTCAGCAAAACACTTCAGATTAAAGTACAGTGAATTTTACACATCAGGTTCAAAATAAACATAAAAGTTATTGTCTCTTTGTTGGTAACTAGGCTACTATAAATTTTGCCTTTCCAAAAGTAGTCAAATGTGTAACTGTAGTACCAGTACATAGGAAAGTTACAGTACAGCAATAATACGTGTAACAACTTAATTTACACCCATTTGTGACAGTAGTTTGCCCAGCCATACCTCAGAGTTGTGACTAGAATGGTCGCTTTGTGGGTAACAGTCAATTCAAAAATAAAACCAGGCAATGTTTTTAATTCCTACATTTGGACAAGTTGGAAGTCTGGCATATCAGCAACAGCAACAATACCATTTTGTTATTTAAAGCTTTAAATAAGCACCTTATTGTGGAAAGTCTGTCAGGCTGCACTTCTTAGAAAAAGCAACAATGTGAACTCCCGGAGAATTGTTATCTTTCTAGTTAGTCATTATTTAAATAAACAGAGTGCAACTGACTTCATAACTAAGCAATAAAAGCAGTCATCCAAAGCTGGTTCTTTATGAAGAGGAAGAGGAAAAGAACAAATAATTGCAAACTGATCGACTGATGTTTTTTTAAAACTATAACTTGGTATCATATATTGATTTTCACTGAAGGAAATAAGCTCCATCTGTATAAAATGACTAAAATGAAAACTCATGTTACAGGCACGTAACAGTTTGCAATTTGTAGGGATTACAATGAAGACAGACAATGAATTAAAATACTTCTCAGTGAAGAAAGTCATTCATGTACCCTTTATCTCTTTCTTTCATTTTGTATGTCATTGCTCACGCTGAAGAGTAATTTAAGACACGCCCCCTCAAGAGGATAAAAAAACCCATGACGATGACTAGCAGGCTCAGTTGGCTGTGGGGTGAGTTATGTGTTTGACTGCACGGGCCACAGCACAGAGAGGTTTACACCAGGACATTACAGCAAGACAGAATTCAGGTAAAGAAGACAGTTAAGGACTTTAATGCATTTAAGTCTAAATCTACAGATTTAGAGACAAAAACAAAAGAAGTAAATATCGGGATATTTCTTGGACTGGATTACCTCACGTCTTCCCTCACCTTTTGACAAAGCTGGAAAGCTGACAACAGTATGGCTGTGATCCTATGGGCAATGGGACTCTCTCTGCTCATGCAGGGCTGTTTGTGCAGTCTCGGACAGACTGACAGAGGCTGCATGAAATGGATCGCAAAAGAAGATGAAAAGGATGAAGTTTGCTGTGAAGCCTGTCACCCAGGTAAGTAATAAAGGAGAAATTGAAAAGAACATTACTCAATTTCATATATATATATATGTGTGTGTGTGTGTGTGTGTGTGTGTGTGTGT